>NW_022631014.1:24790048-24965833 GCF_010015895.1 Lontra canadensis
GATAGATTTTATGAATTTGAGGAATGTTTCCTCTATCCCTATACTTTGAAGCATTTTAATCAGGAACAGATGCTTTATCTTGTCAAATGCTTTTTCTGTATCAATTGAGAGGACCATATGAACGTTCTTCTCTCTTTTATTGATTTGTTCTGTTACTTTGATTGATATTCAAATGTTGAACCACCCTTGCAACACAGGAATAAATCCCACCTGTACATGGTGGATAATCTTTTTATTGTGTTGTTGGATCCTGTTAGCTAGGATCTTGTTGAGAATCTTGGCATCCATATTCACCAGGGATATTGGTCTGAAATTCTCCTTTTTGATGGGGTCTTTGTCTGGTTTGGGGGTCAGGGTAATGATGGCTTCGTAGAAAGAGTCTGGAAGTTTTCCTTCTTTTTCAATTTTTTGAAACAGCTTCAGGAGAATACGTATTATTTCTTCTTTGAATGTTTGGTAGAATTCTCCAGGGAATCCATCAGGTCCTGGGCCTTGTTTTTTGTGAGGTTTTTGATCACTGCTTCAACCTTGTTACTCAATATTGGTCTATTCAGGTTGTTAGTTTCTTCCTGATTCAGTTTTGGAAGTTTATAGGTTTCCAGGAATACATCCATTTCTTCTAGATTGCTTAATTTATTGACATGTAACTGTTGGTAATAATTTCTGATGATTGTTTCTATTTCCTTGGTGTTAGTCATGATCTCTCCCCTTTCATTCATAATTTTATTAATTTGGGTCCTCTCTCCTTTCTTTTGGATTAGTTTGGCCAGTGGTTTATCAATTTTATTGATTCTTTTAAAAAACCAGCTTCTGGTTTCATTGATGTGTTCTACTGTGTCTCTAGTTTCTATCTCATTGATCTCTGCTCTAATCCTGATTGTTTCCCTCTTGTGTGTGGGGTTGGCTTAATTTGTTGTTGATTCTCCAGTTCTTTAACGTATAGAGACAGCTGGTGTATTCTGGCTTTTTCAATTTTTTTGAGGGAGGCTTGGATGGCTATGTATTTCTCCCTTAGTACCTCCTTTGCTGTATCCCATAAGTTTTGGACCGAAGTGTCTTCATTCTTATTGGTTTCCATGAATTGTTTCAGTTCTTCCTTGAGTTCCTGGTTGATCCAAACATTCTTAAGCAGGGTGGTCTTTAGCTTCTAAGTGTTTGAATTCCTTACAAACTTTTTCTTGTGATTAAGTTCCAGTTTCAAAGCATTGTGGTCTGAGAATATGCAGGGAATAATCTCAATATTTTGGTATTGGTTGAGCCTGATTTGTGACCCAGTATGTGGTCTATTCTGGAGAAAGCTCCCTGTGTGCTCAAGAAGAATGAGTATTCTGCTGTTTTAGGATCGAATGTTCTGTATGTATCTATGAGGTCCATCTGGTCCAATGTGTCATTAAAAGCTTTTATTTCTTTATTGATTTTCTGCTTGGATGATATGTCTATTACTGAGAGTGGTGTGTTAAGATCCCCTACTATTAATGTATTCATATCAATATGGCTGTTTATTTTGATTAACAGTTGGCTCATGTAGTTGGCTGCTTCCATAAATATTTAAAATTGTTAGATCTTCTTTGGGGATAAACCCTTTAAGAATGATGTAATGTACTTCTATATCTCTGCCTGAAGACTTTAGTTTAAAATCTAATTATCTGGGGTGCCTAGGTGGCTCAGTGGGTTAAGCCTCTGCTTTCTGCTCAGGTCCTAATCTCAGGGTTGTGGGCTCGAGCTCCACATTGGGCACTCTGCTCAGTGGGGAGTCTGCTTCTCTCCTCTCTCTGCCTGCCTCTCTGCCTACTTGTGATCTCTCTCTCTCTCTCTCTCTCTGATAAATAAATAAAATCTTTATAAAAATATGTAATTTATCTGATATGAGAATTGCTACCCCAGATTTCTTTTGAGGCCCGTTGGCATGAAAGATGGTTTTCCATCCCTTCACTTTCAGTCTGGTTGTATCTTTAGGTTCCAAATGGGTCTCTTGTAGACAGCATATGGATGGGACCTGTTGTTTTATCCAATCTGCAACCCTGTGCCATTTTATGGGAGCATTTAGGCCGTTCACATTGGGAGTAATTATTGAAAGATAAGTTTTTATTGACATCATGTTGCCTGTGAAGTCCTTGTTTCTGTACATTGTCTCTAAATTTCTGTTCTCTGTCACTCTTGGGTTCCTTCTTCTTTTATGGAACACCCCTTAATATTTCTTGTAGTGCCAGCTTGGTGGTCACATACTCTTTTAAACCTTGCAGGTCTTGGAAGATTTTTATCTCTCCATCCATTTTGATTGTCAACCTTGCTGGCTAAAGTATTCTTGGCTGCATGTTCTTCTCATTTAGTGCCCTGAATATATCTTGCCAGCCCTTTCTGGCTTGCTGGGTTTCTGTGGACAGGTCTGACGTTATTCTAGTGGACCTTCCTCTGTATATAAGGAAACTCTTCCCCCTAGATGCCCTCAGAAGCACTTGTCTAAAATTATGATTTGTCAGTTTCACAATTATGTGCCTTTTAGGTCTTTCTAGATTCGTTGATATTGGCATGTGTCCTTTCTGTCTCTAGGACAGGAACCCTTGTTCTGTTCCTCAGACTGGGAAAATTTTCATCCAGAATTTGTTCAACTATATCTTCTATTCTGTCTTTTTCCACCCCCTCAGTGATTCCAGTGATTCTGATGTTGGGATGTTTCATGGCATCATTTATTTCCCTAATTCTGTTTTCATGTCTTCTAAGCTGTTTGTTCCATGCCTCCTCCTGATCATTTTTCTCTATCATTTTGTCCTCTAGATCACTAATTCTTTCTTTTGCCTCTGTTACCCTAGCTGTTAGAGTATTTAGTTTAAATTGGATCTCCTTGATAGCATTTTAACTTCTGCCCTGATGGCTCTCACTGCCTTTAGAGATTCTGTGTTGTCACTAATGGTTTTCTCCAACCTAGCTATTGCCTGGATAATTGTTACCCTGAATTCCCTTTCTGATACACTGTTTATTTCTATATCCAATAGTTCTGATGGAGAGGACATAGTCTCTGAATTTTTCCTCTGTTGGATGTTCCTCCTCCTAGTCATTTTGGTGAGAGGTGGTTAAGGGGTTTTATAGCTGAATATATCAACCACGATCCAGGCATGGTGCACCCTGGAATGCTTCGGAGCAATTGGAGTCACCCCCAAATAGAATGAAAAAAGAAAAAAGGGAAGAGAGAAAGTGAGAGAGAGAAAGAAAAGAAAAAAAGAGAAAACGCAGCCAGAATGAGGCCAAAAAGTAAGATTTATAAGGTATATAAACAAAAACAGACAAAAAGTATGACAAAAGTAAATGACAAGAAAGAAGGAAAAAAAAAGAACCCAGTCAAAATGAACCCCAATAATAAGGTTTATATAATGCCAGAACAAAAACAAATACACAGAGAAACTGACAGAAGAAAAAGACGGACGGGTGGTTATAAATCCTCGCAGTGGGAGAGGAAGGTTATTTTGGTTCTTCCTGGGTTTATCTTGTTATCTTTGTTAAAGGACTCAACTTTCCAGAGATAAAGGGAGATTAAAACTGGTTTATATATGGGGTAGTATTGAATAGGGAAAAAGGATTACCTTGAAGCTTATATCTATATGTATTTAAAAAAAAAAAAGAAAAAACGCAGGTATATGTATGAAAAAGTTAAAGTTAAAAGTAAGTATGGAGTATGTTTTGTTGAACCTCTAGTTGTAATGGTAGGTAGGGTAAAGAGATTAAAAGAACAAGAATCGTGAGAATGAATTAAAAACAAACAAAAAAACCTGTATCTATGAAATATACAGGTTTTAGGGCAATACCAGGAGCTTAATATATTGTTTTCTCCTGATGTTGGGGTTTTACAGTTTTATGGGGACCCTGTGGTGGTTGTCCTCTTGTTCTTTTGGCTTGCCTTTTGGGGTAGGGGCCTCCTGTGTTGTTTTCTTTCAGTCAGTCTTGCTTGGGTTGAATTGTCCTGCTGCCTATAAAGGGCCTGGGCTCTGGAAACCAGTTTTTCAGGCTTTTGTTCTCTGGAGGTTTTGTTTGTTTGTTTGTTTGTTTTTGGCTGCTCTTTGTGGCTTTTTGTAGGTTTAGTGTTAAGGAAACTCCACTCAGACCTCTGCGTCAGAGGGAAGCCTGCGTCTGCTCCCCTCTGGGTGGTCCAGAACACACAGACTCCCCCTCTGCAAATTCTGCAAGCTGAAGCGCAAGGTCCCACAAGCAGTGCTTGTCCCCAGCCACTGTCTCAGGGGTCACTTGAAGTGCCTGTTTGTCTCTGCACCCCTGTGCCACTAAATCCGGGAGCGAATTTGGTCCAGGGAGCCTGCTTTTGGTGGCTGCCTTTGCCAGGACTGCTGTCAGGCGACCGGGCCCATGCTGCCAGAGATCATGCTGAGTTCCTTCAGGTGCAAGCTGGGAGTGTCCAGACCCTTGGCTGGTTCTAGAGACCACTGGCTAGCGTCCACATCAAGGTCTCTCAGGCACAAGTGGGGACTGTGTGGTCAGACCCTGGTCATGCAGTCACACAGAGCGTAAAAGGCTGTGGTTCTAGAGAGTGCCCACCAGACTGCCTCATCGAGGGTGGGAATGCACCCTGCCGAGAGGTGGTGCAAGCAGCACACAGCTGGGTGGTGCAGGGACCAGGAACTGGAGGCTCTGCGGCACTCTCTCCTGCAAGGGTGGTTGCCAGCGGTGGCAGTCCTCGGTCCAAGGGTTTAGGCCTGTGCCCATGACTGCCGGATTCCATCAGTTACCCCTTAAGATCTTTTGCTCTTTTTAAGTGCTTTTAACCAGACTCCAAGTTGATGCTGGTCCCCAACCACAGGGCACTTTCATATTGGGGTATCACTTTCCAATGTGTTGCTTCTGGTGGCTCCCTGCCTCTTCTGCTTATCCTCCGCTATCCATCCAAGAGTTCCCACTCTGCTTTACCTGTCCATTGGTGTCTTCTGCCCCCATAGAGATCCAGCAGTGTATAATCCTACGTCTCGGGCTGATTTCATGGGTGTTCAGAGTGTTCTGGTAGATATTTAGCTCACTTTAGGGGACTGGTTGAAACAGGGTCTCCTACTTCTCTGCCATCATGCCCCTCCTTTCTCAGTCATATGTTTTAATTCAGATTTTCTTTGACTCCTAGTAGCATAAATGAGCTTTGCCTGATTTTTTGCTTTATATAAATGAAGTCATACAGTCTGTATTCTTTAGTTTCTGGATCTGTGTTTTTTACTTAATTTTAAACATTTCTTTCTCATTGCTGTGTAATATTAAATATTCCATTGTGTGAGTACATCAAATTTTATTGATAAATATTACTTTTGATTCATTTGGGTGGTTTCTAAATATGGTAATTGCAGTAGCGATGCTATCAATGTTCTTCTGCATGTCTTTTGGTGAATATATGTACATTTTCTGATGGGTTATACTTAAAGCTGGAATTGCTGGGTCATAGGATCTGCATATGTTCAAATTTAGTCTGCACTGCCAAACAGATTTCCGAAGTGGTCTGCCAAATTATACTCTCATCAGCAATGCCTGAGAGTTCTGGTTGCTTCATAGCCTTACCAGTTCTTGGTATTTACCAGCCTTTTAATTTTAGCCATTCTGGTGGGTGGGGAGTGATGCCTTCCTTGATGATGACTGATGAAGCTAAGCAGCTTTCAAAATCATTGTTGGATATTTGGATACCCTCTTTTGGGAAATACCTAAATATTTTTACCTATATACTATGGGATTGTCTTTTTCTTATTTATCTTAAGAATTCTTTATATATTCTAAGTTCTTTGTTGGGTATGTGTATAGCAGGTAACTTTTACTAGTGTATAAGTTCCCCTTTTAATTTCTTAATTTTTATGTAATTTTTATGTAGTTAATTTCTTAATTTTTATTAAAATTTAATCAATTTTGTCAGTTTTTTAATATTAACTTTTTGTATCCTGTTGAAGAAATCTTTGCCAAGATCTTATGTTTTTTCTTTAAAAAATCTATTGTTTTATCTTTGCATTTAGAACACTAAGCCACTGGGTATTGATTTTTGTTTATAATGTGAAGAAAAAGGTAAAGATAAATATTTTTTTCCCATGTGGATCCCTAAGTGACCCAATAACATTTACTAAAAAAAGACCACTCTTTCCCCCACTGTACTGCAGGGTCACCATGTCATATAAATCAGCTGATTATATATGATTGGGTCTATTTGTAGGCTCTCTGTCTAATCCATTGGTAAGTGTATTTATCCTTGGACCAGTAAATGGTTATTTTTTAAAATGATCTAAATAAGGTTTTTAAAATTTTGAACATTCAAGGATTTCCTCCCTTCTCCAGTTGCTTGCTAATCTTGTTTATTTCCTTGATTATTTCTTTGTCAGAGCATCTCTAAAATAAGGTTTCTGTTGTGAATTCAATATGCATTTCAAATCTGTGAGTTAACCTAATTTCAACTTTTTATACCATTGCTTTAAGTTCACTTAAAAAATATAGAATAAACAAAGATAGGATGGAAATTTGCATCTTTTTAAATGAAATATAAAAAGGTAATGTTTTGTTTTTTATTACTTGTAGGTTTGTATGGATGTGTTTAAGAAATATATAAGTATCAACGAACTGTGTTTGCTACAACGTGCAGGTATGAGACAATGGAATGATTACTATAAATTCATGAATGTGAGTGTTTCAGACAATGTGCTGTTGTATCTTACAGTTTGAAAGTAAATTTAATACTTATAAATATGAAAACTGAATGCCTTAGAGTGGCTCTGATGGTCTTAGAAGGATTAAAAATAAATGGGGCATTTTGGTTACTAAAAAATTAGAATCCACCTTACAGTATAGTTCTCTTACATACTAATATTTGCATAATGTAGAAATTTTATGTAAAGGTATTAAGACAGAAAAGTAATATTGTTAATTGGCTTAAAATCTTTCTGATGGGATGTTTCAGAAATTGGATCTTCCCTACTTCTTTATCCTTCACTTTTAACACTTAACCCTTAGAGGCAAATGTACCATCCATACTGAGTTCTTGCAATTCCCTAAACAGGCCAGACTCTGTTATAATATCAGAGCCACTGTTTCTGCTCTCTATCTGGGATGCCTTTCTTCCATCCTCCTACCCTATAGCAAAGACCTATTTATCTCTCAAGTCTTAGTCATAGGAAATAGCAGATTGTTGATTGCTACTTCTGATCGCAGAGGTGCAAAGAGATGGGCAGCTATTACTGTTGAACTTTTTTTTTTTAAGAGATTTTATTTATTTATTTGACACACAGAGAGAGAGATATCACAAGTAGGCAGAGAGGCAGGCAGAGAGAGAGGGGGAAACAGACTCTCCGCCGAGCAGAGAACCCGATGCGGGGCTCGATCCCAGGACCCTGAGATCATGGCCTGAGCTGAAGGCAGAGGCCCAACCCACAGAGCCACCCAGGTGCCTCTACTGTTCAACTTTTTCCCATTGTTTTAAGACCCTCTCCTTTCTGCTAATGTGACTTCCAGAGGATTTAAAGGGCTAGAACTTTTTTTTTTTTTTTAACCCTCCCTTTCATTTTTCTCTTTTTCCCCTTTTGGGAGCCTAGGATATTCAGAAACATCTGCACGCATATATGGGGAAAACTAAAAAGTGACTGTATGGGAAAGACTCACAAAAGATGTGAGAAGACCTTAAATTTACACTTCAGGCTAGTCCTCCCCACAGAACATACTATATACTTATCTTTTATATGATAAAAGCAGTAACAAAAACAAAAACAGGGGTGCCTGGGTGGCTCAGTGGGTTAAGCCTCTGCCTTCAGCTCAGGTCATGATCTCAGGGTCCTGGGATCAAGCCCTGCATCTCATTGGGCTCTCTGCTCAGCAGGGAGCCTGCTTCTCCCTCTCTGCCTGACTGCCTCTCTGCCTACTTGTGATCTCTCTCTGTCAAATAAAAAAATAAAATCTTAAAAACAAAACAAAACAAAACAGCAAACCCTGGGGAAGGGAGAGAATCTGAGCTCTGTAATTACCACATTATTAGATTCAAATGCGCACTTTTCAACAAGAAGTCACAAGGTATACAGAGAAATAGGAAAAATACTCAAAGGAAAAAATAAATCAAAAGAAACTATCCCTGTAAAGATCGAATGGCAGATAGTTGAGACCATAACCTCAAAACAACTGTCTTAAAGATATCTAAGGTACTAACAAAAATATAGAGGAACTAATGGAAAAGATGTATGAACAAAATGGGGATATCAATAAGGAGAGAAAACTTTAAAAAAACTTACAAAAATATGGAGCTGAAAAATTCCAATAACTGAAGTGAAAAATTCACTATGGGGATTCAAAGGCAGAAATTATCAAGTTCAAGGAACAGAAAGAAGAAAGATTGAAGAAAAGTGAACACAATCTAGGGGACTTGTGGGACTCTCTTAAATGGAGCAACATACACATTGTGGGAATCCCAGAAGAAGAAGAGAAAGAGAAAGGGGCAGAAAGAGTATGTGAACAAATAATGGCTGAAAACTTACCAAATTTGATGAAAATCATGAATTTAAATGTCCAGAATCTCAGCAAACTCCAGGTAGGATGAACTCAAAGAGACACACACCAAGACACATTATAATCAAAGTTTCAAAAGACAAACACAAAGAATCTTGAAAGCAGCAGGAGAGAAGCAAATCATCATATCCAAGTGTTCTTCAATAAATTATAGCAAATTTCTCATTAGAAACTGGAAATTTCTGTCAACCAGAAACCCTATATTCCTCAAAACTGCCCTTCAAAAATAAGAGGGAAATTAAGACATTTTCAGATAAACGAAAGCTGAGAGAGTTCATTTCTCCTAGACCTGCTCTGCATGAAAAGATCAAGGGAGTCCTGCATTGTGAAATGAAAGAGCACAAAACAGTAACTCAAGGTCATGTGGGAAAAAAAGGATTTCAATAAAGGTAAATACATGGGCAGTTGTAAAAGCTAGTATTACTGTTACAATAGTTTGTATCTGCCATTTTGTTTTCTACATGATTAAGGGTACGAATACATTTAAAGAAAAATGTTGTTATTAGTGTAAAAGCTAGTATTATTGCAGATTTAGTAACTCCAAATCTTCTTTTCTATATAAGAAATTTATGCATTAAAAAAACTATTAATATTTTGGGAGACACAGTATATAAAAATGTAATTTTGTGACAACAACTTAAAAGGGTAGGGATGGAGTGCAAAAAAGAGTTTTTGTATGTTATTGAAGTTAAGTTGGTATAAGTTCATATTAGAGTGTTATGACTTTAGGATGTTAAATGTAATCCCCATGGCAATCACAAAGAAAACAGCTATAGAATATACACAAAAACATGAAAAAGGAATTTAAATGTTTACTGAAAAAAAAATCAGCTAAATACAAAAAAAAGACAACGGTAATGCAGGATATAAGGAACAAAAAAGCTACAAGTATGCAAATAGAAAACAAATAGCAAAATGACAGAAGTAAGTCCTTCCTTATCAGTAATTACTTTTAAAGTAAATGAGTTAAACTTTCCAATTAAAGGACAGGTTAGCAGAGTAAATAAAAACACATGGTCCAACTGTATGCTGTTTATAAGATATTCACCTTAGAGCCAAAGACACAAATAGATTGAAAGTAAAAGAATGGGAAAAGATGTCCTATACAAATATTAACCAAAAGAGAGCAGGGCCATAGCTATACTAGTATCAGACAAAATAGACTTTAGATCAAAAGAGGTTAAAAGAGAGAAAGGACATTATATAGGAATATAAGTTTCAATATAATAATAAGATATAATAGTTACAAACAAACATTTGCACACTTAATGACAGGCCATGAAAATACATAAAGCAAAAGCTGACAGAATTGAAGAGAGACCTAGTTTTCCAATAACAGCTGGAGACTTAAGTATCCAATTCACAGTAATGTATAGAACAAGATAAAAAATAGAATACTTAACACAATATACCAACTAAACAGACATATACACAGTATTCTACCCAATAACAATAGTGTACACATTATTTTCATGAATACATGCGACATTTTCCAGGATAGACAATATCTTAGGCCACAAATTAATTCTCAACAGGTTTTAAAAGATAGATATTGTAGAGGCACCTAGGTGGCTCAGTTACTTAAGCCTTCAGCTATTGATCTCAGCTCAGTTTTTGATTCAGGTTCATGAGTTACAGCCCTGCACTGGGTTCCATGCTGGATGTGGAACCTACTTTAAAAAAAAAAATGATATTGCACAAAGTATCTTCTCTGACCACAATCGAATAAAATTAGACATCAGTAACAGAAGAAAACTGAAAAATTCACAAAACTCTAAGTTGAATGTGTGACTCAAAGAAGAAATCACAAGATAAATTAGAAAAAAACTTACAGGCAAAGGAGAATGAAACACAACATATCAAAATTTATGGGATTCAGTGAAAGTGGTGTTAAGAGGGAATTTTGTAGGTCTAAAGGCTTACATTAAAAAATAAGAAAGATCTCAAATCAATAACTGAACTTTATAACTTTAAAGAAAGAAAAATAAACTAAAACTCAAAGCTAGCAGAAGGAAGGAAATGATAAAAATTAGAGCAGAGATAAATGGAATAGAGAGTTGAAAAACAGTGAGAAAATGAAACTAAAAGCTAGTTCTTTTTTTTTTTTTAAAGATTTTATTTATTTATTCGACAGATCACAGGCAGAGAGAGAGAGAGAGAGAGAACCAGGCTCCCTGCCAAGCAGAGAGCCCGATGCGGGACTCGATCCCAGGACCCTGAGATCATGACCCCAGCCAAAGGCAGCGGCTTAACCCACTGAGCCACCCAGGCGCCCCTAAAAGCTAGTTCTTAAAAGAGACCCAACAAGATGAACAACCTTTAGCTACATAAACTAAGAAAAAAGGAATATTCACATTACTAAAATAAAAAATGAAAGTCAGACATTAACACAATTCTATAGAAATAAAAACAATTATAAGAGAATACTATGAATACAATGGAATAATTGTACACAAAAGCAAATGAAATGGATGAATTCCTAAAAACATAAAACCTGCTAAGACTAAATGATGAATAGAAAATCTGAATAGAACTGTAACTAGTAAGGAGATTAAATCAGTAATCAAAAGTCTCTGACAAAAGCCCTGCACCCAATGGCTTCATTTGTCAGTTCTGTCAAACATTTAAAAAAGAATACCAGATATTCTCAATCTTTCCCAAAAAGTTGAAGAGGAAGGAACACTTGATTACTCATTCTATGAGGTTGAGTTAGTCACTGCTTTGATACCAAAGCCAGGCATAAACACTACAAGAAAAGAAAACTACAGATGAGTATCCCTTAAGAACATTGATACAGAAATCCTCAACAAAATACTAGCAAACCAAAGTCAGCAGCACATTGAGAGGACTATACATCATAACTAAGTGAGATTTATTCTTGGACTTGCAAGGATAGTACAACATATAAAAATCAATCAGATTAATACACCACATTATCAGAATGAAAGAAAAAAACACATGGTCATGTCAATTGATGCAGAAAAAGCATTTGATAAAATTCAACATTCTTTCATGATAAGAACACTGAAAAAAATTAGGAATATAGGGAAACTCCAATAATAAAAGCCATATGAGTTTTTCCCGCTGTCTGAAAGTAGAGTACTCCTATGAAAACTTTAATAAACCAAATGGCATAAAGTGGAGAAACAGTTACCATTTTGTAAAAGTGAAGATCCTCTTCAGATTTCTTTCAGTAGGTGAAAATAGGTACAGTTCTACCTCAGATACTGTGAGTTCCAGCCTAGACCATTGCAGTAAAATAAATACAGCACAAGGATGAATCAAGTGAAATTTTTTGCTTCCTAGTGCGTATAAAAGTTATATTTATCATTCATCATCAGGGAAATACAAATCAAAACTATGATGAGATACCACCTCAAACCTGTCAGAATGGCTAAAATTAACAAACAAAAACAACAGGTGGTAAGGATGCAGAAAAAGGGGAACCCTCTTGAACTGTTGGTGGAAATCCAAACTGGTGCAGCTGCTCTGAAGAACATTCTGGATGTTCCTCAAAAAGTTAAAAATAGAACTACCCTATGACCTAGCAATTGTACTACTAGGTATTTATCCAAAAGAAACAAAAATATAGATTTGAAGGGGTTCATGCACCTCGATGTTTATAGCAGCATTATCAACAAAAGCCAAACTGTGAAGAGAGCCCAAATGTCCATTAACTGATGAATGGATTAAAAAAAGATACGGTATATATATATATACAATGGAATATTATTCAGCCATCAAAAGAATTAAATCTTGCCATTTGCAGTGATGTGGATGGAGCTAGAGTGTATTATGCTAAGTGAAATAAGTCAGCCAGAGAAAGACAAATACCGTATGATCTCATTCATATGTGGAATTTAAGAAAGAGAACACATGAACATATGGGAAGGGGGAAAAGAGAAAAAAAAGAGGGAAACAAGTGACTCTTAATGATAGAAAGCAAACAGGGTTGATGGAGGGAGGAGGGTTGGGGAAGGGCTGGATGGGTGATGTCTCTTAAAGAGGGTATTTGTTGTGATGAGCACTGGGTGTTGTATGTAAATGATGAATCACTGAATTCTACTCCAGAAACCAATATTTGACTGTATGTTAACTAACAAAATTGAAATTTAAAAAGTTATATTTATTTATACTGTACTGTAGTCTGTTAAGTGTGCAATAATAAAAAAAAATGTATATACCTTAGTTAAACTTAATTTTAAAAATTTTTAGCCATCATCCAAGCCCTCAGCAAGTCCCAATCACTGATCACAATGATTACAGATCAGTGAATGAAAAAGTTCGAAATATTTGAAGAATTACCAGATATGACACAGAGACATGAAATGAGCAAATGCTGTTGGGAAAATGGTACCACTAGGCTTACTTGATGTAGGGTTCCTGCAAACCTTTAATTTGTAAAAAATTCAGTATCTGCACTGTGCAATAAAATGAAGTGCAATAAAACAAGGTAGGCCTATACTAACATAGGTCTTTAAAAAAGTGAAATGGCATAAAGCAAGCTTCCAGAGAGTGACGGAAACCTGTATATGAAAAACCTGCTGTAGACATCATACTTCATGGTGAACGACTGAAAACTTTTAAGATCATGAACAAAAGCAAGGATACCCATTTTCATCACTTCTGTTCAATAGAGAACTGGAAGTTCTAGCCAGAGTGATTAGGCAAGGCAAGGCAATAAAATACATCCATTTTGGAAAAGAAGAAGTAAAATTATCTCTGTTTGCACATTATCAACAATAGCCAAAATATGGAAAGAACCCAAATATCCATTGACTGATGAATAGATAAAGAGGATGTGGGGTGTGTGTGTATGTGTGTGTGTATGCACATACATATATATAATAGAATATTATGCAGCCATCAAAAGAATGAAATCCTGCCATTTGCAACAGCATGAATGGAGCTAGAGTGTATATGCTAAGCAAAATAAGTCAGAGAAACACAAATACCATATGATTTCACTCATATGTGGAATTTAAGAAAACAGATGAAAATAGGGGAAGAGAAAAGAAAAAGAAGGTAGCAAACCACAAAAGACTCTTAACAATAGAGAACATACTGAGGGTTGGTAAAATACAGGTAGGTGGGAGATAGGCTAATGAGTGAAAGAAATAACAGAAACATTTCAGTTTACAATAGCATAAAAAATAATAAACTATTTAGGAATTAACCAAGGAGCTGAAAATCATGTGTGATGAAATCTACAGAGCATTGCTGAAAAAAGAATAACCTGGAGGAATCATATTTCCTGACTTGAAAACTACCTATAAAGCTACAGTAATAAGAAACCACAGTACTGACGTACAGACAGACATACAAACCAATAGAATAGAATAAAGAGCCCAAAACAAAACCCTCTTATATGTGATCAAATGATTTTAGACAATGGTACCAAGACCATCCAATGGGGAAAGGATAGTTCTTTCAACAAGTGATGGTGAGAATACTGGATATCCATATGCTAAAGAACCTTTACCTAATACTATCCTTACCTAATACTACATACAAAAATTAATTCAGAATGGATCAAAAAAGAGTTTAATGTAACTTTAATATAAGACCTAAAACAAGAAAAGCCTTGGAAGTAATAAGAACAAAAGATTTACAACACTGGGGGTGCCTGGGTGGCTCAGTGGGTTAAGCCTCTGCCTTTGGCTCAGGTCATGATCCCAGGGTCCTGGGATCAAGCCCCGCATCGGGCTCTCTGCTCAGCGGGGAGCCTGCTTCCCTTCCTCTCTCTCTCTGCCTGCTTCTGCCTGCTTGTGATCTCTGTCTGTCAAATAAATAAATAAAATCTTAAAAAAAAAAAAGAAAAAGATTTACAACACTGGTTTGGCAGGAACTTCTCAGATGTGACAGTAAAAACACAACAAAAGACAAAGACAAATTGGACTTCATGAAAATTTAAAAATTTTGTCCATTAAGAGATAGTATCAAAAGAGTAAAACTTCAGCCCCCAGAATGGAAGAAATATTTGCAAATCATATATCTAACCATGGATTAATATCCAAAATATATAGAGAACTCCTAAAGCTGAACAGCAAGAAAACCAACCTGATGCAAAAATGGGCAAAATACTTGAGTAGACCTTTTTTTTGCAAGATGTACAAATGGCCAACAAACTCATAAAAAAGATGCTCAACATCACTAATCATTAGGGAAAGGCACATAAAACTACAGTGTGATACCACCTAACCCATTAGGATGGTTACTATCAAAACAAAAAAAATGCATTAGGATACAGAGAAATTTGAACCTTTGTGCACTGTTGGTGGAAATGTGAAATGTTACATACACTGTGGAAAACAGTATGGCAGTTCTTCAAAAAATTAAAAATAGAATTACTGTATGATCCAGCAGTTCTTCTAGGTATATACACAAAAGAATTGGCATCAGGGTCTTGAAAGATATGTGTATACACATGTTCATAGCAGCATTATTTATAATAGCTAAAATCTGAAGATCCCAAATGTTCAGTGACATGAATGGATTAGGAAAATTTGGTATATACATACAGTATAATATTATTCAACGTAAAAAAAGAAAAAGTCTAACATATGTTACAATATGGATGAACCTTGAGGTCATTATGTTAAGTGAAGTCAGTCAGTCACAAAAAGCCAAATACTGTATGATTCTACTTATGTGAGGTACTTAGAGTAGTCAAAATCACAGAGACAGAAAGTAGAATGGTGGTTACTGGGAGCTGGGAGGAGGGGGGAAGGGAGAATTATTGTTTAAAGGGTATAGAGTTTCAGTTTTATAAGTTGAAAGGAATTATGGAAATGGATGAACATTTTGAATATATTTAATACCACTGAACATACACCTAAAAATAATGAAGATGGTAAATTTTTTATTATGTATATTGTATCACAATGAAACTTGTGGGGGCAAAAAAGCAATGTAGCAGTTCATGTCAAAAGCTGTGAAAATAGTCAAACCTTTTTCTCCAAACAGTTTAACCAAAGGAGATCATTTTAAAGGAGAAGCTATATTAATATTTTAAATTTTAAAAGTATTTTGTGACAAAAGAAGCAGTGCTTCATGTCAATTACCATGGACTACTTAACCACTAACAATTTTTTTCCAACTATGCTTTCTTTCTTTAAAAATATGCAGTTCCAGTTTAATCAGTTGTAGTAGCAGATACTGAATTTCTCATGTTACCTGCTAAGATGGCAACTATGTAGATACTACAAAGTGAATAGCCGGAAGAATTCATTTGTATGTACCCAGGAAAAACAATTATAGTACATAAAGGAGCTTTACAATAAAAACTTAATGTTATTATTTTGTATTATTAAAGTTGTATAAGGTAATTATAACTTCAACATTAATTTTTCTTTTTTCTTAGATTTAAAAAAAATTAAAAAAATTATATTATGTTAATCACCATACAGTACATCATTAGTTTTTCATGTAGTGTTCAAGATTCATTGTTTGCATATAACACCCAGTGCTCCATGCAATAACGTGCCCTCCTTAAAACCCACCACCTGGCTAACACATTCCCCCACCCACCTTCCCTCTAAAACCCTCAGTTCGTTTCCTGGAGCCATCTCTCATGGTTCATCTCTCACTCTCATTCATCCCCCACTTCCTTTTCCCCTTCCTTTTCCTAATGTGCTCCATGCTATTCCTTATGTTCCACATATGGGTGAAACCATATGATAATTGTCTTTCTCTGTTTGACTTATTTCACTTAGCATCATCTCCTCCGGTTCCATCCATGTTGATCCAAATGTTGGGTACTCATCCTTTCTGATGGTTGTGTAATATTCCATTGTATATATGGACCACATCTTCTTTATCCATTCGTCTGTTGAAGGGCATCTTGGCTCCTTCCACAGATTGGCTGCTGTGAACATTGCTGCTATGAACATTGGCATAGGCATGTGCTCCTTCTTTTCACTACATCTGTATCTTTGAGGTAAATACCCAATAGTGTAATTGCTGGGCCATCGGGTAGCTCTATTTTTAACTGTTTGAAGAACCTCCACATGGTTTCCCAAAGTGACTATACCAACTTGCATTCTCACCAAAAGTGTGAGAGGGTACCCCTTTCTCCATAACCTCTCCAACATTTGTTTTTTCCTGTCTTGTCAGCATTTGCCATTCTAACTAGTATAAGGTGGTATCTCAATGTGGTTTTGATTTGTATTTCCCCGATGGCTAATGATGTTGAACATTTTTTCATGTGTCTGTTAACCATTTGTATGTCTTCTTTGGAGAAGTGTCTGTTCACATCTTCTGCCCATTTCTTTACTGGATTGTGTTTTGGGTGTTAAGTTTGAGATGTGCTCTATAGCTCTTGGATACCAGGTCTTTATCTGTAGTGTCTTTTGTAAATAACTTCTCCCATTCTGTGGGTTGCCTTTTTGTTTTGTTGACTGTTCCCTTTGCTGTGCAGAAGCTCTTGATCTTGGTGAAGTCCCAGAAGTTCATCTTCACTTTTGTTTCCTTTGCCTTTGGAGACATATCTTGAAAGAACTTGCTGTGGCCAATGTTGAAGAGGTTACTGCCTATATTTTCCTCTAAGATTTTAATGGATTCCTGTCTCACTTTGAGGTTTTTCATCCATTTTGAGTTTATCTTTGTATATGGTATAAGAGAATGGTCCAGTTTCTTTCTTCTATACATAGCTGTCCAATTTTCCCAGCAACATTTATTAAAAAGACTGTTATTTCTCCATTGGATATTCTTTACTGCCTTGTCAAAGATTAGTTGACCATAGAGTTGAGTGTCCATATCTGGGCTCTTTATTCTGTTCCATTGGTCTATGTATCTGTTTCTGTGCAAGTACCATGCTGTCTTGATGATCACAGCTTTGTAATACAGCTTGAAATCAGGCAACATGATGCCCCCAACTTTGGTTTTCTTTTTCAGCATTTCCTTGATGATTTGGGGTCTTTTCTGGTTCCATACAAATTTTAGGATTGTTTGTTCCAGCACTTTGAAAATTGCTGATAGTATTTTGATTGGGATGGCGTTGGAAATATAGATTGCTCTGGACAGCATAGACATTTTCCCAGTGTTTATTCTCTGATCCATGAGGTTGAAATATTTTTCTTTTTGTGTCTTCAATTTGTTTCTTAAGTGTTCTGTAATTTCTAGAATATAGATCCTTTACCTCTTTGGTTAGGTTTATTCCTGGGTTATCTGTGGTTTTTGGTGCTATTGTAAGTGGAGTCAATTCCTTAATTTCTCTTTCCTTAGTCACATTGTTAGTGTACAGAAATGCCACTAATTTATTATTATTTTTTTAAGATTTTATTTATTTTTTTGACAGGCAGAGATTACAAGTAGAGAGGCAGGCAGAGAGAGAGAGGTGGAAGCGGGCTCCCTGCTGAGCAGAGGGCCCAATGTAGGGCTCGATCCCAGGACCCTGGGATCATGACCTGAGCCGAAGGCAGTGGCTTTAACCCACTGAGCCACCCAGGTGCCCCAATGCCACTGATTTCTGTGCATTGATTTTGTATCCTGCCATGTTGCTGCATTGCTGTATGAGTTCTAATAATTTGGGGCTGGAGTCTTTTGGGTTTTCCACATAAAGCATCATGTCATCTGCAATGAGAGAGAGTTTGACTTCTTCTTTGCCAGTTCGGATACCTTTTCTTTCTTTTTGTTGTCTAATTGCTGTTGCTAGGACTTCTAGTACTATGTTGGACAATGGTGGTGAGAGTAGGTATCCTTGTCATGGTCCTGATCTCAATGGGAAGGCTCTCAGCTTTTCCTCATTGCAAATGATATTTGCTATGGGTTTTTCATAGATGGATTTTATGAAGTTGAAGGAATGTTCCTTCTATCCTTATACTCTAAAGAGTTTTAATCAGGAAAGGATTCTGTATTTTCTCAAATGCTTTTTCTGCATGAATTGAGAGGACCAGGTGGTTCTTGTCTCTTCTCTTATTAATGTGTTCTGTCAAACTGATTGATTTGTGAATGTTGATCAACCCTTGCATCCCAGGGATAAATCCCACCTGGTCATGGTGGATAATCTTTTTATTATACTGTTGGATCTTAATAGCTAGGATCTTGTTGAGAATCTTAGCATCCATATTCATCAGTGATATTGGTCCGAAATTCTCCTTTTTATGAGGTCTTTGCTTGGTTTGGGGATCAAGGTAATGCTGACCTCATAGAAAGAGTCTGAAAGTTTTCCTTCTGTTTCTATTTTTTGAAACAGCTTCAGGAGAATAGGTATTTCTTCTTTGAATGTTTCGTAGAATTCCCCAGGGAATCCATCAGGTCTTGGACTCTTGTTTCTTGGGAGGTTTTTGATCACTGCTTCAATCTCGTTACTAGTTATTGGTCTATTCAGGTTGTCAGTTTCTTCCTGTTCCAGCCTTGGAAGTTTATAGGTTTCCAGGAATAAATCCATTTCTTTTAGGTTGCTTATCTTATTGGCATATAGCTGTTGATAATAATTTCTGATGATTGTTTCTATTTCCTTGATGTTAGTCGTGATCTCTCCCCTTTCATTCATAATTTTATTAATTTGGGTCCTTTCTCTTTTCTTTTGAATAAGTCTGGCCAGTGGTTTATTGATCTTATTACTTCTTTCAAAGAATCAGCTTCTAGTTTCGTTGATGTGTTCTACTGTATCTCGCATTTCTAATTCATTGATCTCTGCTCTAGTCTTGATTATTTCCCTGCTTGTCATGGGGTTGGCCTAACTTGTTGATTCTTCAGTTCTTTAAGGTGTAAAGAGAGTTTATGTTTTTGGGATTTTTCTTTTTTTTTTTTTTTTGAGTGAGGCTTGGATGGCTATGTATTTCCCCCTTAGGACCACCTTTGCCATATCCCATAGGTTTTTGGACCGATGTGTCTTTATTCTCATATGTTTCCATGAATTGCTTAAGTGCTTCTTTGAGTTCCTGGTTGATCTGAACATTCTTGAGCAGGATGCTCTTTAGCTTCCAAGTGTTTGAATTCCTTCCAAACTTTTTCTTGTGATTAAGTTCCAGTTTCAAAACAATGTGGTCTGAGAATATGCAGGGAATAATTTGTCTTTTGGTATCAGTTGAGCCCTGATTTGTGACTCAGTATGTGGTCTCTTCTGGAGAAAGATCCATGTGCCCTTGAGAAAAGTTAATTTTCTGTTATTTTAGAGTGAAATGTTCTGTTTATACCTGTGAGGCCCATCCGGTCCAATGTGTCATTCAAAGCTCTTGTTTCTTTGTTGATTTTCTGCTTAGATGATCTGTCTGTTGCTGAGAGTGGTGTGTTAAGATCCCCTATAATTAACATATTCTTATCAATATGTTTCTTTATTTTGATTAACAGTTGGCTTCTGTAGTTGGTTGTTCCCATGCTGGGGGCATAAATATTTGTAATTGTTAGAACTTCTTGTTGGATAGATCCTTTAAGCATGATGTAGTGTCCTTCAGTATCTCTTGACTAAAGTCTTTAGCTTAAAATCTAGTTTGTCTCTTATAAGAATTGCTACCCCACCTTTCTTTTGAGTCCCGGTGACATGAAAGATGGTTCTCCATCCCTTCACTTTCAGTCTGGATGTATCTTTAGTTTCACAATTCATCTCTTGTAGACAGCATATGGATGTGTCCTGTCTTTTTTGCCAGTCTGCTACCCTGTGCCATTTTATGGGAGCATTTAGGCCTTTCACATTGAGAGTGATTATTGGAAGATACTTTTTATTGTCATCATGTTGCTTGTGAAGTCCTTGTTCCTATAGATTGTCTGTAAATTTCTGTTCTATATCACTCTTGGGTTCTTTCTTCTTTTATAGACCTCCCCCCTTAATATTTCTTGTAGTGCTGGCGTGGTGGTCTTTAATCTTTTAATCTTTGCTGGTCTTTGAAGTTCTTTATCTCTCCATCCATTCTGAACGTAAGCCTTGCCAGGTAAAGTATTCTTGGCTGCATGTTCTTCTCATTCAGTGCCCTGAACATGTCTTGTCAGCCCTTCCTGGCATGCCAGGTTTCTGTGGAGATGTCTGATGTTATTCTGATGTTCCTCCCTCTTTCGTAAGGAATCTCTTCCCCTTAGCTGCCCTTAAGACATTTTGTCTGAATTTAGGAGTTGAGAATTTCACAATTCCGCATATGGAGGTCTTTTTACCCTCACTGATCTTGGGAGGTGTCCTCTCTGCCTCTAGGACATGACCACTTGTTCCATTCTGCAGATTAGGGCAGTTCTCATCTAGGATTTGTTCAACTATATCTTCTAGTCCTCTCTCTCTTTCCACCCCCCTCAGGGATCCCAATAATTCTGACATTAGAACCTTTCATAGCATCATTTATTTCTCTAATTTTGTTTTCATGGCTTCTAAGCTGTTTGTTCCAGGCCTCCTCCTGATCCTTCTCTCTGTCAGTTTGTCTTTTAGATCACTAATTTGATCTTCTGTCTCATTTACCCTAGCTGTTAGAGTATTTGGATTAGATTGGATCTCATTGATAGCATTTTTAAGTTCTGTCAGATCAGTGCTCACTTCCGCCCTTAGAGATTCTAGGTTGCCACTAATGGTCTTCTCCAACCTAGCCATTGTCTGGATAACTGTTAGCCTGCATTCTATTTCTGACATATTGTTTATGTCCATATCCAATAGTTCTGTGACAGAGGTCACAGTCTGAATTTTTCCTCTGTTGTATGTTTCTTCTCCTAGTCATTCTGATGAGAGGTGGTTGAGGGGATGTGTAGCTGAAAATATCAACCACGATCCCGGCAAGTTGCACCCTGGAAAGTTTTGGTGTAATTGAAGTCACCACCAAAAAGAAAGAAAAAAGAGAGGGGGGGAAAAAAAAACAGCTTAAATGAGCCCCAAGAGTAAGATTTATAAAGTACAAAAACAAAAATGAACAGAGAAAAAGACCAACAAAAGAAAAAGAAAAAGAAAAACCCAGCCAAAATGAACCCCAAGAATAAGATTCATAAAGTAAAAAAGGAAAAACACACAGAAACACTGACAAAAGAATAAGACAGGAATGTGGTTATAATCCCTCAACGTGGGTGATGAAGGGTATTTCAGTTCTTCCTGGGTGTATCTTGATACCTTTTTAAAGGACTCAACTTTCCAGAGATACAGGGAAATTAAAACTGGTGTATATATATAGGGGTAGTATTGAATAGGAAAAAGGGACTAACTTGAAGCTTATATCTATGTATATATATATATATTTTTTTTTAAAAAAGTATATGTTTCGAAAAAGTTCAAGTTAAACGTTACTAAGTAGGAGCGCCTGGGTGGCTCAGTGGGTTAAGCCTCTGCCTTCGGCTCAGGTCATGATCTCAGGGTCCTGGGATTGAGCCCCACATTGGGTTCTCTGCTCAGTAGGGAGCCTGCTCCGCTCCCCCCGCCTTCCTCTCTGCCTGCCTCTTTGCCTACTTGTGATCTCTCTTTGTCAAATAAATAAATAAATAAAATCTTAAAAAAAAAGTTACTAATACGTTGTATTAAACATCTAGTTGAAATGGTAGGTAGGTAAAAAAAAAATAAGAACAAGAATTATGAGAATGAATTTAAAGGAAAAAAAAGTTGTAACTATATAATATACAGGCTGTGGTGCAATACCAGGAGCTTAATATATTGTTTTCCCCTGATGTTGGGGTTTTACAGTTTTATGGGCACCCTATGGTTATTGTCCTCTTGTTCTTTCTGCTTGTCTTCTGGAGGCGGGGCCTGCTGCATTGTTTCTCAGTCAGTCCTGTTTGAGTCTGTTGCCCTGCACGCTACCAAGGGACTGGGCTTGGTGGAAGCCAGTTTTTCAGGGTTTTGTTCTCTGGAGGCTTTGTTCTTTGGCGATTTTTTGTTCCTTTTCAAAGGATCAGAGCAAAGAAACTCTCTGCACCCAGACCTCTGCCTCAGAGAGGAGCCACAGTCTGCTCCTCTCTGAATGGTCCAGATCACATCGACCCTGCCTCTGCAAACTCCGTTGAACACTGCAACCTCCCACAGTAGTGTACACCGCAGCCACCATCTCAGTGGTCGCTCGAGGCACCCGCTTGTCTCTATACCCCCGTGCCACCAAAACTGAGAGTTAATTTGGCCGGGGTGAGCTTGGTGCTGGTGGCTGCCATTCCTGGGATCACTGACTGGAGCCCATGGCCACGTTGGGTACGCTCAGCTCCCATGGTAGTGGAAGCAGCGGAGGCAGCTGTGGTGGTCGCAGACCCAGGGACTGCCAACTGGAGCCCATGCCGGGTTCTCCTATGTGTGGATGGGTGCTGGCTGTGGCTGTCTTGGGATGGTGGGCTTAGGTCCACGCCCGCTACTGCCCAGTCCCATCAATTGTCCCTTAGTTCTTTTTGAGTGCTGTTATTAATCCCTTTCCGTCTCGCAGCCACTGATCTCCAAGCTAATGCTGGTCACCAAATGCAGGGCACTTTCTCATTGGTGCATTACTTTCCATGGGTTGGTTCTGATGACGCCCTCTCCTTTCTTTGTATCCTCTGATATCAGTCTATGCACTTCCAACTCCTCTGTACCTCTCCACTAATGATTCTCTGCTCCTGTAGAGATCCAGAAGAGTATATCTTACATCTCAGGATGTTTTCATGGGTGTTCAGAGTGCTCTGGTAGATATAAAGCTCACTTCAGGGGACCGGTTGAAATAGGGTCTCCTACTCCTCCACCATCTTGCCCCTCTCTCCAAAGATTTTATTTCTTGACTTAGATGATCAATTGCTGAGAGTGGAGTGTTGAGGTCTCCTGCTATTACTGTATTATTATCAATATTTCTCTTTATTTTAGTTAATAGTTGGCATATGTAGTTGTCTGCTACAACTTGGGGGCATAAATATTTACAGTTGTTAGATTCTCTTGTTGGACAGACTCTTTTAGCACAGTATAGTGTCCTTCTGTATCTCTAACTGCAGCCTTTAGCTTAAAATGTAATTTGTCTGATATGAGAATTGCTGTTCCAGTTTTCTTTTGAGGTCCGTTGGCATGAAAAATGATTCTCCATCCCTTCACTTTGAGTGTGGATATATGTTTAGGTTAAAAATCCATCTCTTGTAGACAGCATATGGGTGGATCATGTCTTTTTATCCAACCTGCAACCCTGAGCCTTTTCATGGGAGCCTGTAGGCCATTCATTTTGAGAGTGATTATTGAAAGATACGATTTTATTGTAATCATGTTCCTGTGAAGTACTTGTTTCTACAGAGTGTCTCTGTAAATTTCTGTTCTATATCACTTTTGGGTTCTTCCTTCTTTTATAGAAGCCCCCCTTAATATTTCTTGCAGGGCTGGCCTTGTGGTCACATATTCTTTCAGTTTCTGCTGGTCTTGGAAACTCCTTGTCTCTCCATCCATTCTGAATGATAGCCTTGCTGGATAAAGTATCTTTGGCTGTGTTTTCTTCTCATTTGGTACCCTGAATACGTCTTGCCAGCCTTTTCTGGCTTACCAGGTCTCTGTGCACAGGTCTGACATTATTCTGATGTTCCTTCCTCTGTACATAAGAAAGCTCTTCCTCCTTACTGCTTTCAAGATTGTTTCCTTGAATCTAAGATTTTCAAATTGTGCTATTATATGTCATGGCGTTGGTCTGTTCTCATTGATTTTTTGCAGGGGTCCTTTCTGCCTCTTGGACATGAATGTTTATTTCCTTCCCCAGATTAGGGCAATTTTCATCTACGATTTGCTCAAATATATCTTCTAGACCTCTCTCTATCTGCACCCCTCAGGATTAACAATAATTCTGATACTGGAACATTTCATTGAGTCACTAATCTCTCTGTTTAATTCCTTGGATTTCAGTTTGATTTTCCTATGTCACCTTGATATCCTTCTTTTCTGTCATTTTATCCTCTATCTCACTAGTTGATTCTTCTGCCTCGTTTACCCTGTCAGTCAGAGTATCCAGCTTAGACTGCATTTCATTCACTGTATTTTTACATTTAGCCTGATTGGATCTCATTTCTGCCCTTAGAGATTCTACATTGTCGTTAATATTTTTCTTAAGCCTAGATATCATCTTTATATTTGCTATTCTGAAGTCAATTTCTGACATCTTGGTTATATACATTTCCATTAGTTCTATGGCAGAGGCCACAGTCTCTGAATCTTTCCCTTTTTGGGGGTTCCTCCTCCTAGTCATTCTGTTGAGAGGTGGTTGAGGGAATTTACAGAGTCCAAATTATTGACCACAACACAAGCAAGATATACCTGTTTTATAGAAACCTTAGGGTTGTAGGCCTCTTGTTCTTCCACCCTGTCTTCTGGGGAAGGGGCCTGCTGCGCTGTTTCTCAGAAAACCCTGTTTGGGCAGAGTTGCCCTGTCCCCTGTGGCAGGGAGGGGCTCGGTGAAAACTGTTTTGTGGGGCTTTTATTCTCTGGAGGCTTTCCCTGGCAGTTTTCTTTGTCTCTTCTGAGAGAGCAGAAGTGCTCTCTGTCTCAGAAGAGCAAGATTGCAGTCTGCTCTTCAAGGAGCCCTCCTGGCCACATAGTCTCCTTTTCTGTCTGTGCTGCTAAATGCTGCAGTGTCCTGGGTTGTGCGCCCCACAGCAGCACTCCCAACCCTTGCTTACTGGTCTGGGTATGTCTCTGCCCTTTGTGCTTCCAAAATCGCAAGCCGTCCCTAATTTGCCTGTGTGCCCCCACAGCTCCAGGTTTCTGTCTGAGAGGTTGCCTTAAGGTACTTTCCGCCATGGCTATTGGTCTGTGAGCCTGGGTGCTTTTGCACTCCAGTGATGCAGGATCCTGGAGGCTCCCACCCCCTTCTCTTTATCTTCAGATATCTGCCCAAAGAATCACAGCTCCCTGCTTCATACCTAGAGACCAACCCCTGGAGATACTCTGTAGAAAGCCAGATATAAGGGCACCTGGGTGGCTCAGTGGGTTAAGCTTCTGCCTTCAGCTCAGGTCATGATCTCAGTGTCCTGGGATCGAGCCCCGCATTGGACTCTCTGCTCAGCAGGGAGCCTGCTTCCCTTCCTCTCTCTCTCTACCTGCTTCTCTGCCTGCTTGTGATCTCTGTCAAATAAATAAATAAAATCTTTAAAAAAAAAAAAAAGAAAGAAAGCCAGATACATCTTCTTACAACTCAGGCTAATTTCGTGGGTGTTCAGAATGGTCTGGTAGAGATCCAGCTCAGTTCAGGGGACCAGTTGAAATAGGCTCCCCCAGTCTTCTGCCATCTTTTTGTGGGTCTCTAATTTTTTTTATTATACTATTGAACTTTATCACTAGCTCTTGATTCCCAAGCAGCACCATGTAATCCAGATAGTAATAAGTATTTTGAGCAGGAATAATTACACAAAATAAAACCCAAAGTAATTTTTATTAAGGCAATTTCAGATAAGGTGTAGAGATTTTGACCTGCAGAATTTTGGAATGGGGAAAATAATCACTGATTGATCCCTTAAAGTTAAAATAATTTTACTAAAATTAATGGGGAAAATTAGAAGTGGTTTAAGTGTTACATAGAAAATATATTAAGGAATTGAACTGACATTAAAAAACTACTTTCTCAAAGTAAATTAGTCCGTGTACTTTGTAGTAGAATGTTCACAGTCATAGATTGGAATAAAAAACATCCCTAGGATCAACATGTTGGTGGGGTTAAAATAAGAAGAGGTGTGTGTGAGAATAGCCTACAACCATCCCTAAATTATACAGCTTCTCATCCCTAAGTTGGGCCTGAAGAACCCCTGAGAGTATGGCTCCCTCAGAGTGCCTATTGAGACCATGTTGTATGAGGAAACTTGGGCCTTTTTTTTGTAGTTAACACATGAGTTAGCTCTCTGTCTAGTGCCTGCTGTCTTTGGTTGATTTCAAATGTTATTGTTAACTTTTGCTTTACTTCCATCAAATATTGCTGATATGGAAATATACCTTTCAAGAAGATGAATTTATACTGCTTAACCTTTAAATATAGAAAATTAGTCTCGTTTAAGGAAGATAAATATCTTAAAATCAGCAAGTGACTTTAACATGTTTTTATTTTTAGTAAACACATTTATGGATTACTACCGAAAATTTCCACCGGGTATACACTTTGATTTACAAGTGCTAAATGACCTTCTAAATTCTTTACTCAAACATTGTTTATTGAAAGAAGTATTTCAGGTAGTGAACCTCAGCATAATGGTTAAAATGCTGGTAAGTAAACTGAAAATATATTTTTTTTAATATTATAAGTGGATTTCTCTGTTACATTTCTTACTTGTATAATTTAGCAGTTAAACCTCTGTGTTTATTGTATACTTCCTAGAGAACATTTGTATATTTCAGCATAAATGAATTTGAGAAACTTAAGGTAGAAGACATTAAAATGAGTAAATTTTTTGTTTTATCCAGCCTGCTCTGAAAATATTACTAAAAATATTTGAACACGTGGCAACTATGAAATTAAGGAATGCTATACCTGCTTTAATTGATATATTTTGCAAGGTATGCTTTACTTTAATCTGTTTTATTCTCTGATAGTGAATAACTTAAAAAATAATTATTTCCACTTATATTCTTAAACTACCTCTTACTCGCATTCTTGATGCCAAAGAATCCTATTTTCAGAAATTTTTTTTCTCTTGAAATAGGATTTATAAGCATATTCCAATGATTGATAGGCCTTCTCCTTAGATAAATCATTCCAAGCACTTCTTTCTAATTTATGAGGTCCTATCTACACCTTAAAGATGATTAAAGAAAACTCTTTTTATCCAAAAGTTATGAGTTCATTTATTAACAAAAATAATTACAAAGATCAATATATAAATAGAAAACCATGACCAAAACAAAGAAAGTATATAGGGAGAAACATGGAGGTTCTAGGAATTGATTTTATATTTGGCACTAAACAAAAAGATAAAAGAATTTTTATGGCTTTTTGAAGATATATTAAAATTTGTGCTTTTGGATACTTACTGGTATTTAGCATTGCCCAGCCATCCATTTCAGAACAGGCTAATATCAAGAAAACTTCCCATTTTCTTTGAGGAGCAACATTAGAACCACTATAGCAGAATATACAAATATTTTGGTGAACACCGCTAGGTCCACATTACAAAACTTGACAGAATTACCTGCCTAGAAATTTTTTGAAGTAGAAATTAGTGGTCATCACTAGTAGTTTTAGAAAATCTCAGTTTGATACTTCTCAGGAAGTTTACAATCTGGGATGAAATATAAACACAAGTGCTAGTAAGCTAAAGACAAAATGAGTATCAAACAGGAAGTACGGGTGATAAATTCATTGAGACAACTTGGAAAACAGAATATTCAGGTTTTGAATTCAAACATTATTTTCACATTCACTTTAAATTCTTGAAGAAGGGTGTCTTACTGTGGTTCTCAAATATTGGAAGAAAATGTGCTTTGAGTTTTTTAAGTGAATTTTAATTCCACTTGACTCCTTGTTTCATTTTTTTTTTCCACTGTTCTTTTTTTTTTTTTTTTAAGGATTTTATTTATTTATTTGACAGACAGAGATCACAAGCAGGCAGAGAGGCAGGCAGAGAGAGAGATCACAAGTAGGCGGAGAGAGAGGGAAGCAGGCTCCCTGCCGAGCAGAGAGCCTGATGCGGGACTCGATCCCAGGACCCTGAGATCATGACCTGAGCCGAAGGCAGAGGCTTTAACCCACTGAGCCACCCAGGCGCCCCATTTTTCACCATTCTTATAATTGTTACATTACTGATTTTCAAGCTCTCATATTTGTATAGGAATGACTCCTTTTTTTTTTTTTTTCCTCTGTAGTTTGTTGAAGCTGGGATGATACTTGATGCAGAACACTTTAACTATATTGTCAAGCTCTTATACCAACTACAGGCTTCCCAACAAGAAATAACTGCAGTTCTGGAAATGAAATCCAGGTAAGAAAAGTCATTATAATTAAGGTTACATCATATATATGATGTATGTGTATATATATATGATGTATATGTATACATCATATATGTATAATGATATATATATGATGTATACATATATAATATATGTGTATATTTTTAGGGACTTACAAAGGTTGAAAGCAAAGCACTTATTTATCTCTATTCATATTCGAAACATCTTGATAGTGGCCCACCATAAGCCTTTCTCCCATCTCTTGAATATGTCCTAGTCATTAGTTGGGCTGCCTCTAGACAGCCTTTCTGGTCAGCCTCACCAAATCTTTCTCAGTACTTGATTCATCTCAGTGCCTGGCACATCAAGTGTAAAAGGAATCTCTTATCCTCTGTTTCAGAACTAACTTAATTATACTTAATGCACTCTCTTTTATGTGTATAAATTACCTTAATTCTTTTGTTTCTTTCATTTCTTTTCATGTTAGCTAAACAAAATACCTTAATGCTTCTTCTTCATTCTTTCTCTCACTTGTTCACTCTCTCTGTATGGCTTATGGGCCTCCCAAGCAAGGCCTTTTTATTTGGAAACCTATGATAATTATGAATAGTATCATAATATACCTATATTGAGAAAAAGGAAAACCATGACTTTTACAGAAATTTTAATTAAACTGTTACATACATAATGTTACTAATTTTAAGTATTTAAAGGAACCATGACTTTTTAATGAAATCATATTTGATAAAGTACAAATAATATCAACCAGCAAAGTCCTTGAGAATGCCTAGAAAGCTCCTTCATACAGCTTCTACAACTGTTGTCATCTCATTTCTCATTATCTTCTAATAGAGAGGTTTTCAGACTTCTTGGTTCGTAGTGTCCATAGGCCAAAAGAAGTACATTAATGGTCTTATTTATTAAGCAGTTAGATCCAAACAAGTTGATAGTAACAATTTGATGGTATCTGACAGAAGGTGATTTGAAAATTTAAAATAACCTGTGGAACTCCTCTGAATTTGGTTTAATGCCCTGGATGTCATGGTACACGGCTAGGGAATTGCAGATTCTGCTAAGTGATGCTGTTTCCTTTGAAGCACCAGTATTGAAGATATATTTGACTTTTTCAAGTTCTGTGGGTTTTTTCATTTCTTTAACTAATGGTAATTAATATTTAGGTTGTCTATAAAAATTATAATACTATTTAGGTTAAATAGATTTTTGGGACTACCTAAGAAATAAGTTTTTGTGAGAAAAATACAGTTTGTCTAGCACAGATTTCTGAGATATAATCAATTTATAATAACGAAAGTACATTGATATTTTCTTCCAAACATTGAGTCATTATTCTCCTGATCTATATGGCATTTTGGACAGTGACACCTATGACAGAGAGCTCAGATGGCTAGCAGATGTTCGTCTCTGTCAGACTGAGAAGCATCTGGCACAAGGGAAGTGTGCACTTCTAGATGCAACAGGAGCAGCACTACCCTGTATCCAGTACAGCTACACAACTCCACCTTTCAGGCAATGATTAGGAAAAGGATCTCTTGACTCCAGAACAAACCAGACTTAGTTTTCTAATTTTCAAATTGACATGATCACACAAATATTTTTGTAGCTTATTTTACAACCCCTAGTTCTGAAAATTGTATACATATACACTCTGCTTCTTCCTGTTCTCCCACTTCAAAAGAATTATCTAGTATTTTTAAGAGGAATTAACATTGGTGGCCTATTTGATGAAGGACAGACTAGGATAATAACTGTGGGTAGTTAAAGGGTTTGGGTTGTGGTTAGGGATGTGGACCTGGCCTCAATGCAAAAGGAAAAAAAGTTTAGTATTTATCATTTTATGTTCGAATTTTCCTGACACCCTTTGAAATAATTACCCTTTTTTGTGCTAGGGAAATGAGTTTTAATGAACACTTATACTTTGATTTTGATTATAGTTTTTAATTAGGTAGTTTGTAGTTCATTAGAAAGGCTTTCACATTCATAAAGAATTCCAGGATATTCAGGATATCAATGAGAATTTAGGTGTGTTTATAATCTAGGATATTTAATATACATTTAATGACTTTAAAATTTTTTTATTTTGAAATAATTTTAGATTTACAGAATGTTGCAAAAATTAGTATAGAGACTTCCCACGCATCCTTCATCTAGCTTCCTTTTATGTTAACATCCTACATAGTAAGAGTGCAGTTATCAAAACCAAGAAATCAGTAGCCATAAAATCCATTTAACTGCACATCTCAGTGCATCCTAACTGGAGGTACATAGGGCCAACATATCTTATTACTGATTATGTTAACCTTGATAACTTAGTTAAAAATGTTATCTGCCAGTTTTCTACACTGTAAAGTTACTGTTTGTCCCTTTATAACTACTATTTTGAGCAAAAGACTTTAACATTATACATTATCTTGTTTCTCCTCAAACCTTTATACATTAATTTTAGTATTCATCAGGGGATCTTTCCTACAGGTTACTACTGTGGCATTTGCCCAATGGTAATTCTGTATTTTCCCTATTTCTTCTACATTTATTAATTGGAATTTTGAGTAAAGAAGAGCTTTCCCTTCTCCATTTATTTATTTATTCATTTATATCAGTATGAACTCATGGGTATTTATTTTATCTTATGGGTTATATACAATCTAATACTATTATTATTTATTTTTTTGGTCAAATTCTTCTAGATTTGACCTTTGGAAGTCCTTCAGGGTTGTTCCTATATCCTTTCATCATGTACTATTCATTTTTCTACCATTTTCTAATTTTTTGGAGCCACGGAGTTGTTTTAAGTTTCATCTTCTGTTTACCCTGTCCCAACATTTGCAACAACTAAGGAGACTTAGCAGTCTTAAATGTGTATGCAGCAGACAACAGAGCGTCAAAATATATGAAACAAAACTGATAGAACTGAACAGATAAAATAGACAAATCTGTAACTTTAGTTGGAGACTCTATAAAATCAAATTACCAAAGAAGATAGCAAGAAAGGAACAAAGGAACTACAAAAATAGAAAACAATTTAACAGAATGCCAGTACTGAGTCCTTGCATATCAATATTACTTTAATGTGACTAGATTAAGTTCTCTAATTAGAAGAGTATCTGGATGGATTAAAAAACAAGACTGCCTTCAAGAGACTTACTTTAATATGCTGCCTTCAAGAGACTTACTTCAACTATAAAGACACATTTATGCTGAAAGTGAAGGGATGGAAAAAGCTATTCCATGCAAATGGAAGCCAAAAGAGGGCAGGCTATACTTTTATCAGAAAAACTACACTTTAAGTAACAAGAGACATGGTCATTATATTGTGATAAAGGAGTCAGGTCAAGAGGATATCACAAATACAAATATATATGTGTACCCAATATCAGAGCAGTCCAACACAGAAAGCAAATCTTAATAGATCTAATGGGAGAAATAGAAACCAGTGTAATAAAAGTAGGGGATTAATACCCATTTTCAACAATGCATATGTCATCCAGCAGAAAATCAGTAAAGAAACATGTGACTTGAACTGCACTTTAGACTAAATGGACCTAATATACATATACAAAACTATTCCAACCAACAGGAGCAGCATATATTTCTTCTCAAGCACACTCAGACCATTCTCAGGATATATCATATGTTAGTTCACAAAACAAGTCAAAAAATTTAAGAATATGGAATCAACTATCTTTCCTCATCAATATGAAACTAGAAATCAAAAATAAGAGGAAAACTGGAAAATCCACAAATATGTGGAAATTAAACAACATACTCCTGAACAACCAGTGAGTCAAAGAAGAAATCAAAAGCGAAGTAAAAAAAAAAAAATCTTGGACAAATGAAAATGGAAACACAACCTACCACAATCTATGGGATTATAGCAAAAGCAGTTCTAAGAGGGACATTGATAATGATAAATGCCTACATTAAGACAAAAAGGGGATCTCAAACCTAAATGTATGTACACCTTGAGGAACTAGAAAAAGAACAAACTGAGTCAGGTTAATGGAAGGAATAAAGATCAGAGGAGAAATGATTAGAGACTAAAAAACAATAGGAGAGAAAACAAAACTGGTTGGTTGGTTTTGAAAAGATAAAATTGAAAAACCTTTAGCTACACTGAGGAAAAAGAGAGCATACTCACATAAATCGAAACGAAAGAGGCATCATTACAACTGATAGCACAGAAATACAAAGGCTCTACAATTACACAGCAAATAATTGGACAATCTAGAAGAATTGAGTAAATTCCTAGAAATATATAACCTAACAAGTTTGAATCATGAAGAAATGGAAAAAGTGAACAGACCAATTTTGAGTAGAGATTGAATTAGTAAAACAAAACAAAAAAGCAACTCCCTGTAAAGAAAAGCCCAGGAATAGATGGCTTTACTGCTGAATTTTACCAAACAGTTAAGGAAGAATTAATACAAAGCCTTCTCAAACCCTTCTAAAAAGTTGACTGTGAGGGGACACTCCCAGACTCCTTTACAAGTCCAGCATTACTCTGATACCAAAGTCAGACAAGGATACTACAAAAACTGAAAACCATAAGATGATACTCCTGATAAACATAGATACAAAAATTCTCAACAAAATATTAGTAAACCAAATTCAACTACACATGATATACCAAGATAAACTGGGATTTATCCCTGGGATACAGTAATGGTTCAACATGTGCAAATCAATAAATATGATTTAGCACATTAACAGAATGGAAGATAGATATCAAATGATTCAATTGATGCGGATAAAGCATTTGCCAGAATTTAACACCCTTTTGTGATAAAAACTCTCAACACATTAGGTATAGAAAGAATGTACCTCACTCTAGTAATGGCCATCTATGACAAGCCTATAGCTGACATCATACTTAAAGGTAAAAAAGCTGAAATATTTTTCTCTGAGGTCAGGAACAAGGAAATGATGCATACTGTCACCACTTCTATTGAGCATAATGCCAGAAGTCCTAGCCAGAGCAAATAGGCAAGAAATAAGAGACATTCAAATTAGAAAGCAAGAATTAAAATAGTCTCTGCAGATAACATGGTCCTACATACAGAAAACCTTAAAGACTCCACCAAAACCTCTGTTAGAACTAATAAGTGAAGTATTTTTAATAAAGTTGTAGGATACACTATTGACATACAGAAAATTGGTTGCATCTTGAAAAAGCATTGGACAAAATACAATATCCATTTGTGATTAAAGAAAACCTTCCATTAAGTAGGGTTACAAGGAATGTACCTCTATATAATAAAGGCTAGATACAAAAAACCCCACACCTAATATCATCCTCAGTGGGGAAAAACAGACCTATTCCTCTACTGTCAGGAAAAAGATAAGGATGTCCACTCTCACCATTGTTATTTAACGCAGTATTGGAAGTCCTAGTCACAGCAATCAGAAAACAAAAAGAAAGAAATGGCGTCCAAATTGGCAAGGAAGAAGTCAGACTTTCACCGTTTGCAGAGGACATGATGCTGTATGTAGAAAACCCAGAAGACTCCCATCAAAAAATGGCTAGAACTCATACCCATATTCATTAAACTCACAGGATATAAAATCAGTGTGTTGGGAAGACTGGACAGCAACATGCAAAAGAATGGAATTGGATCACTTCCTTACACCCTATAAAAAAATACATAACATAAAAAAATAAATAATATAATAAAATAAAATAATAAAAAAAATTTAAAAAGGCAGAATTGAGATCTTGGTTTAAAAAAAAAAAAAGGATGAAAGACCTAAATGTGAGACAGGAGGGATGCCTGGTTGGCTCGGTCTGTTAAGTGCCTGCCTTCGTCTCAGGTCATGAGCTCAGGGTTCTGAGATTGAACCCCTCTGTTGGGCTCCCTCCACAGCAGGGAGTCTGCTTCTCTCTCTCACTCTGCTTGTGCACGCTCTCTCTCTCAAATAAATAAAATAAGATAAAATAAAACAAAAGTGAGACAGGAAAGCATTAAAATCTAGAGGCAAACACATGCAGTAACCTCTTTGACATTGGTCATAGCAACTTCTTTCTAGATATGTCTCCTGAGGCAAGGGAAACGAAAGCAAACATGAACTATTGGGACTTCATTAAGATAAAAAGCTTCTGTCCAGTGAAGGAAACAGTCAACAAAACTAAAAAGCAGCCTATGGAATGGGAGAAGATATTTGCAAATAACGTCTGATAAAGGGTTAGTATCTAAAATCTATAAAGAACTTATCAAATTTAAGACCCCCAAAATAAATAATCCAGGCAAGAAATGGGCAGAAGACATGAAGAGACATTTTTCCAAAAGACATACAAATGGCCAACAGATGCATAAAAAAATGCTCAACATCACTTACTATCCAGGAAATGCAAATCAAAATTACAATGAAATACTACCTCACACTTGTGAGAATGGCTAAAGTTAACAATACAAGAAACAATAAGTGTTGGGGAGGATGCAGAGAAAGGAGAACCCTCTTGCACTGTTTGTGGGAATGCAAACTGGTGCAGCCACTCTGAAAAACAGTTTGTAGTTTCCCCAAAATGTTAAAAATAGAACTGCCCTAGAATCCAGCAATAGCCCTACTAGGTACTAACAAGGATACAAAAAATACTATTTCAAAAGGATACATGAACTCTGATGTTTAAAGCAGCATTATCAATAATAGCGAAATTATGGAAAGAGTACAAATGTCCATTGATGAATGAAGATGTGGTGTGTATATATATATATTATATATATATAATATGTATGTAAATATATATAATATATATACACACCACATCTTCATTTCATTTCATTCTTTTCGATACCTGAGTAATATTCCATTGTGTGTGTGTGTGTATATATATATACACACATACATAGTGGATAGATAGATATATCTATCTATCCACTATGTATATATCTATCTATATAGATAGATATATCTATCCATTATGTATATATATACATAATGGGATATTATATATATATATTATATATGTAGATATATCTATACATATAGATATATCTATATCTATATATTAATGTATCTATCATGTGTGTGTGTGTGTACACAGAACACAAGATCTACTTTCAGCAAATTTCAAGTACACAATACCTTATTATTAACTATAGTCATCATGATGTAAAATAGGTATATCTAGATATCTAAATATAGATATATAGATATATCTATATATAAATATTATATATATAATATCCCATTATGTATATATATACATAATGGATAGATAGACATATATATAGATATAGATAGATATATATATTCCATTATGTCTATATACATAATGGAATATTACTCAGGCATCGAAAAGAATGAAATCTCACCATTTACAACAATGTGATTGGAGCTAGTGTGTATTATACTAAGCGAAATAGGTCAATCAGAGAAAGACAAATACTATGATTTCAGTCATTTAGAATTTAAGAAACAAAACAAATGAGCATTAAGAAACAAAACAAATGAAAAAAGGAGAGAGAGAAACTAAGAAACAGGCTCTTAACTATAAAGAACAAACTGATGGCTACTAGAGGGGAGGTAGATGAGGGGGTGAGTTAAATAGGTGATAGGGATCAAGGATCATTTGTTGTGATGAGCACCAGGTGTTTGTGGAAGTGTTGAGTCACTAAATTGTACACCTGGAACTAATATTACGGTGTATATTAACTGGAATTTAAATAAATGCTTAAAATGAAATTAAAAAAGATCAGTTGTATCTCTATATACTAACAATGAAGTATTAAAAAAATAAATCAAGAAAATCTCATTTACAATAACATCAAAAAATAAATACTTAAGAAATAAATTTACTGAGGAGATAAAAGATCTGTATATCGAAAACCATAAAACATTGGTAAAAGAAATCAAAAATAAATGGAAGGATACGGGGCACCTGGGTGGCTCAGTGGGTTAAGCCGCTGCCTTCGGCTCCGGTCATGATCTCGGGTCCTGGGATCGAGCCCCGCATCGGGCTCTCTGCTCAGCGGGGAGCCTGCTTCCTCCTCTCTCTCTGCCTGCCTCTCTGCCTGCTTGTGATCTCTGTCAAGTAAATAAATAAAATCTTTAAAAATAAATAAATAAATGGAAGGATATTCTGTGTTCATGGATTGGAAGAATTAATATTTTGAAAATGTCCATGCTACCCAAACTAACTATAAATTTAATTCAATTCCTATCAAAGTTCTATTAACATTTTTTTACAGAAATAGAAAAAACAATTTCAAAATGCGTATGAAACTACAACATAACCTGAATGGCTAAAGCAGTCTTGAGTAACAAGAACAAAATAGGATGTGGTGTATATATACAATGGAATATATATTATTTAGTCTTTAAAAAGAAGTTACCCTACCATCTGTGACAACATGGATTAACCTGGAGTATATTATGCTAAATGAAATAAGGCAGATGGAGAAAGGCAAATCTGTATGATCTTACTTAGATATGGAATCTAAAAAAGTCTAACTCAGCAACAAATTAGAATAGTGGTTGTTACCAGGAGATGGAAAATGGGGCAAATGAGGAGATGTTAGCCAAAGGGTACAGAGTTGCAGTTATAAGATTATTAAGTTCTGGAGACCTAATTTGCTTTTCTTTTATTATAAATGAGTTTGAACATTTTCTTTTCATTTTTGTACTTCTTGTTGTTTTGATTCTGGTTCTTTGTTCCTTAAATGTCAAGAGTTCTTAATATATTGTATTAGACCTTTGTATTATATATTACAAATATTTTTTTCCAGTTTGTCCGTTGTCTTTTGAATTTGTTTATGGTGGCTTTTGCCATGCAAAAACTTTTATTCTTGTTCAACCTAAATTATCAGTCTTTTTTTATTGCCTCAGTTTTGAGTCATAGTTATTTTTTATTGCATCTGGATTTTGAGTCATAATTTCCCTGCACCAAGGTTTTGGAGGAATTCACACATGTTTTCTTTTACTTGTATGGCTTCATTTTTGTAGTTAGGTTCATAATCTATTTGAAGTTTATTCTTATGTGTGGTGTAAGATAGAGATCTAATTCTTTCCCGGTTTTTGTCCAGCTTTCCCAGAACCATTTGTTAAATTTGAATGATTTGAGATGCTGCCTTTATCATATACTAAAGTTCCTATGTGCTTGGGTCTGTGTCTGGACTTTGTATTCCCCTGTACCAGGTCCACAGTGTTTTAATTATAGAGGCTTTAGTAGTATGCTTTAACATTTTGTTGGGATAAACCCCTGCAAAATTTTTCTTTTCCATGTCTTTCTTGCTCTTCTTGAATGTATGTTTTTACCACATGGACTTTAGTATCAATTTCCTAACCTCATATTGTAGCTTGTTTGTATTTTTATTGGAATTGCATTAAATCTATGAATTAAACTTAGTAAGAACTAACATCTTTATAATATTGAATTCTATTAAAGAACATGAAATTTTTTCTATTGTTCATACTTTATGTGTCTTTCAGGAGTGTTTTAGAATTTTCCTCTTATAAGTATTTAATCTTTGTTGCTATTGTAAATGAATTTTTTTGTATCATTATGTGCTGTATTTCTTTATTTTTTGTATATATAAAGGACATTTTGTTTGTAAATTTCATATTCTATTAATTTGCTCTAAAGTCTTTATCGTTTGAGCTATTTTCATCTTTGAATCTGTGGGCATTTCCAAGTATACTATCATATCATTTGTGAATAGAGATTGTTTTAGTTCTTCTTTTCCATTGTTATGCCTATAAGTAATTTGCCTTATCTAATTGCCTTGGCTCATACCTCTAGTACAGTATTGAATAATAATGGATATAGTGGACATCCTTTCATTGTTCCTGATCTTAGTGGAAATATCCCTAGAATTTTCTCATTAAATACAGTCATGTCTTTAGGACTACAGTATATATATTTAATCACTTTAAGGAAGTATCTCTCAGTTCCTATATTTGTAAGTGAATTAATGTTATCACTGCCTTTTTAATATTTATGGAAATCATGAATTTTTCTGTTAGACTTATTAAAATGGTATATACTACTGATGGATTTTTAAATATTGAAGTTACCTTATATTTGTGAAGTAAATACCACTTTGTCATGGTGTGTCATTTTCTTAAGGTGGTCTTGGATTCTGTTTGTTAATATTTTTTTTAATTTTGTGGTAAAATACACTTAATATAAAACTTACTATCTTAACCATTTTTAAGTGTTCAGTTCAGTGGTATTAAACACATTCACATTGTTGTGCAACCATCACAACCATCATTCCCTAACTCTTCAATTTGAAAAACTGATTTGCTTGTTAATATTTTATCTAGCTTTTGCAACATCATTATAGGTAATATTGTTTTACACTTTTCTTTGTTCTACCTTTATCTAGGTGAAGTATCAGTGTTATTTATATTTGATCCATGAAAGGAATTAGGAAGTTGTCCTTCCTTTTTAATGCTCTGGAATAATTTATTGAGCATTGGGACTAATTATCAAAATTGACCCCAGAGTTGGCAGCTATATAGTACTCTTAGTTTAATGGTACAGTGTTTTTTCTCCTTTTTCTGTTTTCAGTTGCCAAAGGATGCTACTTCTTTAATTTTTGTCTTTTTTTTTCCTTTCCCAGAAGCTATGCATTTTATAGATTGTGTTCTTTAAATCACAGACTTTTAAGTTCACTCTATGTGGTTTGTGTTCTAATCTACTCAGATTTTTTTTTTTTACATTTTCAAACTTAATGTGGACTTAGTCATTGTGGTAGTATATTTTTAATCAATATTAAGTCCTTCCTGTTCAGTTTTCCACAGCTTTTTTGCATTGTTTTTATTTTGGTCTATTTCTGCTTATCACAAATCCTTGTTGGGTCAGCAAGGGTAGAGTGGGAGTAGGAAAGATCAAGTACTGGCTTTAATGATTTTTTTCCCTTTTTATCCATAATCATTTTGAAGCTTTGTCATTCTCTGTATTAAAGTTACCTTATAGGCTGAAAGTATGGTTTCATGTGGAACTTGCTTTTTCCTTCTTGTTGCTTATGGTTTGGGGAGAAATAGTGTGAAGTAGATATCTATGCATTTGCTATTTTCTTTAGTTCTTAAGAATTTTTACTACATTCTTTCTTTTCTAGTTTCTTAGATATAAACTATAGAACAAGTGAATTAGGGGCAGTAGTGACTTTTGGAGGATAAACATAATTAACCCTTTTCTATTGTTAAAGGTTGCGGATGAGGCAATTTAAAAAGAACTGGAAATGTGATTTAGATTCAGCCTTGAATGAAATAGAGGTATGACACTTATTTTTTTTTAAATAAATTGCTGGGATCTCTGAAAACCAGTAATAACAAAGAAACTTTGAATAGAGGGTAAAGTTTTTTTAAACCCTCTTGTTATACAGAGAAAATTCTCAAGGGAAAGAAGTCTAATATTTTTTTAACACTTTGAAATGCAAACAATTTCTAGAGTTATGGACTATTCTAAAAATAATTGTTCAGTTTCAAAATTAACATATTAAGGTATAATAATCTAAGGCTTATTAGCCTTTAATTCTTGTCGCCGGACAGACTTGGTACACAAGAAAGTTGGCTTTCTTACCATAATCCATGGATGGCTGCAGTATATGAAATGATAATGGAAAGCCAAGGTCAGTGTTCCCTCTCCAGGCATTTGGAGTATAAGAAATAGAGAACTTTCAAGATGATTTTACTGTTTAGTTTAAGATCATTTTTATACTCATCTAGGAATTGTTGGTCTAGTCTTAATTAGTATTTGTATCTTTGAAATAATCTTATGTTGGTGTGGAAAAGTGTTTCTTTGTTTATAATAGAAAATAATGAGAAGATGGTAAGTTTACTGAAATTTACTTTGTAGTCCCTTTCACACAAAAGATGTAGTGCCCAAAATGATATTTGGGCCCCAAATTATTAATGGGGCCAAATAATAGCAAAATGCAATCTCTAAAAGTTTACTCTAAAAGTAAAATCTCTAAAAGTAAAATAATGTATTTCTACAGAGACAGCTCCAATTATATAGCTAATCATCTGTTTTCCATAAAACTTATCTCCACTGTCTAGTTCAGGTTTTGGGGTGACATCATTAAGTACATTATGAAAAGGTTATTAAAAGAGATGTGCATTGCCATCTGGAACTTACAGAGACTATGCTATAGTCAGAAACCCAAATTGCACAATAGCAAGTTATTGGTGGTGTAACATTGTCAATAAGTTTTTGAGATCTACAGAGATTGTGTTATTAATTTCTATATATCTAATGTCTACATGTGTCTATTCCATAATACGTTTTTTATAAATGACAGCTTTCTTTCTTTCTTTTTTCTTGTTTTGTTTCTAATAATTCTGATAGCATTGTAAAGAAAAAGGTGACTGGACCAAACTGGGAAATTTATACATTAACATAAAAATGGGCTGTGAAAACTTTGCAGATTTCCAGAGATTTTGTGCTTGTATTGCTGAAACATTAACAAAAGACTGTAAAGAAGAGAGACCAGGTGTTCCATTTTGTGAATTTGCTGAAACAGGTAAAATGTCACTCTTTGGGTTTAAGTATTGTGTGTATTAGGATGGTGCAGTGTTTTAACAGGAATGTAAAGCCCTTACTATTTTCCATGTTGGGGATAAGTTGATATTGCAGATTTCAGATACTTTTCCTTCTCTTTATAAATCTTTCATCTTTTTATTATCAAGTTAGATTATAATGATATAAGGTCAAGAATTGTTTTAACAACTCATGTTTCATTTTCTTATCTGTCTTTTCATTCAGATTGGTAAAACTATTGCTAGCAAATTGTACTGGAGCACTTGAATTTTTGAATCATTAAAGTTGTTACTACCTTCACTAGTATAAGTCAACAAAATTCATATGTTTCTGAGACTTTTTTTTTTTTTTTGTATGAGCTCTTCACTGCTGTATTTTTTTTTTAAAAGATTTTATTTATTTATTTGACAGAGAGAGAGAGATCACAAGTAGGCATAGAGGCAGGCAGAGAGAGAGGGGGAAACAGGCTCCCCGCTGAGCAGAGAGCCTAATGTGGGGCTCAATCCTGGGACCTTGGGATCATGACCTGAGCTGAAGGCAGAGGCTTTAACCCACTGAGCCACCCAGGCGCCCCTTCACTGCTGTATTTTTAATCAGAGGTCAGCAAACCTTTTCTGCAAAGGGCCAGTAGTAAATATTTTAGGCTTCACGCTATCAGATGTGATCACACAATCACATAGTTTTCTTTTCCTTTCAAGCAACCCTTTAAAAATAGGGAACCATTCTTAGCTCACAAGCTATACAAAAACAGGCCACAGGCCAGATTTGTCCTGTAGGCTGTGGTTTACCAACACCTGGTCTTTGTTCTAGTGTCAATAATTTCATATCACTTAGTCTTTGCTGCCATTTTAAATGACTTTTTCACTTTTTTTGATATGCCTACTTTGTGTTTCAGTTAGCAAAGATCCACAAAATAGTGAAGTAGATAAAACTTTGCTGGGAAGAATTGGAATCAGTGCTATGTACTACTATCACAAGCTGTTGCAGTGGTCCAAGGTATGTCATTAAATTTTTGTTTGGGGTTGGTACAGAGTGTGTTAATTTAAAATTTTTTTAACAATATAGTTAACCCTGTAAATTAGAAATTTCCTAATTATTGTTATAAGTGGCAAAATGAGTCCCAGACTAGTAAGTGAATTATTAGGTAGTATATTAGGCAAATGTGGAAGGCAGTAGCATGAGACCAGTTACCCTGAAGAAGTGTCAGAAGTATGCTAAGTATCATATTTATTTGAAGCAACTTTCAATACAGAGTTTTGCTTCCTCTTAAGGATTTATAACATTAAAATTTTGCATAAGTTCCAGACACCTTTTTTAAGATGAACCCAGGGAACTCAGAATTAACAGAACTCCTTAAAAATCACCTCCTGGAACACTTAGACCATATATCTTGATATCTACCTTTGAGGTTTAGCTCACCTTAGAAGTGGTCTAGTTATTCTGGACCATACTGAACTACTATTCTTTAGATTTCTCTGAGGTGACAGGTGGTTGTAGATTCAACAAAGTGAAATAAAGTAGAGGACAGGAAAAATCTAAAATAGGAAGGAATTTCTGAGGGATGAATGGAGCAGTTGAGAATGTGGTCAGTACTGAATCAGCTATTATAATGTATCTTTTGTTGCTTCTTTCTTCTTATAAAATAAGGTTATTTCATAAAGAAATATGTTCAGTAACATATAAGTACATGGTCACTCATACACATACAAATTCATTGATTTTTTTAAATTAAAAACAACGACAACAGAATCCTTGTACATAAGGTCTCCAGTCTTTAAGGTCTTCAGAAGGTTAGCATTCACTGTGTGGTTGTAGGCCTGCAATGGGCAGAATATAGCTTGTCCCTAGTCTCATAGTCTAGCTTAAGTTTCATCATAGCATTAATTTCTTAGATATTTAATGCTTGGGACATTGAGGACTACATAACACAGTATTTTTGACAAAGATTGATTTTGTTGAAATTTTAGACTGTATTTTAATTTTATTCATTGTGATTATTTCTCAAGAGGCTGGTGAGTTTGTGCCTGTATTGTAATTTAAAATTTTCAGTATCTTATTTGGAATGAATATTTTATTTATTTTACTTAGTATGAATTTTTTTAGTGAAACCTATTCCTTTTGAACACAAAAGTAAAACCATTGAAATTAAGCTAGAGCTTTTTCCTTAAAATGCATTCATTTCTATAATCAACTTAAAAGTACCTTAACATCACAATATGGATCTGACTCAGATAGGATATAATATAATATAAAACCAGGATCCACAAACTAAGAGCCCAATCTGACCCACAGCCTGTTTTTGTGTATCTCAAGAGCTAAGAATGTTTTTTATATTTTTAAGGCATTAGAAAATAAAAACAGCAACAACCAAAAAGAATGTGCCGCTGACCAAATGGGACCTGCAGAGCCCAAGTGTTTACTGTCTGGCTAGTTATAGGAAAAGTTTGCTGACCTCTTATAAAAAAAATACTGTATGTCTAATTTCTGATGTCCAGATGAGATATAATCTTTATGTAGACTATGTGAAATAGTCTGTTGAATAAAAAACAATTTTCAGCCAGCAGTTTTATTCTTTTCTTTTCCCTACTATCATTCTTTATGTAAATTTTATAAGACATTACCTTGATTTTTCTCTTTCTCTCCCTCTTGGCTTAGGGTGATCAACAGAAGTACAAAAATGTATAGTTACTAGTTTTCCACTTTAGGGCAAGAAATCCTTTCTCCAAATGAAATCTTTAGGGGAAGCACAAGTATAAAAACACTTGGAAAGAGGTGTTAGCAGGGTCCTTCCCTTACCTGTCTCTGTGGCTAAGCAGGAGGGCGTTAAGGGAAGAGTCTTTTGAGAACCATCTGTCTAGAAGGATAATTCAAATTGGGTAATTGACTTCTGTATAAATACTGATGTTATATTTCTGTGATACTCTAAATGAGTAATACTCAATATTCTTTATTTTTACTCTAGGGAAGGAAAGTCTTAGATAAATTATATGAATTAAAAATACATTTCACAAGTTTAAAAGGACTTACAGGGCCTGAGAAGCTAGCACCAAGATGTCAAATTGTGAATATTGCAGCAGAAATTTTTCTAAAAAGTGGAAGCCTAGATGGTGCCATTTGGGTATTGAGGGGTAAGTTATGATATATGCAAGCATAACATAATTTGTTGTTATAAATTCTTGTGTGTGTAATTACCTTAAATTGATGTTGAATTGTGGGTGGTAATTTGGCCTAGTAAACCTTAGTAATCATGTAGGTAGGAAAGGTAGTTGTATAAAAGGGAAGGAGAAAGTTAACCTTACTTTTTTTTTTTTTTTTTTTTTTGAGAGACAAAGAGAAAGCCCGAGCCTGGGGTGGGGGCCATGGGAATGGGGGAAGGAGGCTCCCTTCTGAGCAGGGAGCGAGATGCAGCGTTCCATCCCAGGACCCTGGGTTCACTACCTGAGCTGAAGGCAGATGCTTAACCGACTGAGCCATCCAGGCGCCTGAAAGTTAACCTTACTGTAAAGAAAAAATTATATTGACCTTCTATTGAAAAGCTGGTTCTTACTTTGGCCTAGAAACCATACAAAAATGCTTTACCTGGATTATCTCAGTTCATTTTCATAGAAACTCTATGAGTTTAGAATTAGTACAACTCTCCCCCCCTTTTTTTAAATGAAAAATGTCAGAGACATCAAGCAACTTGCCCAAAATGAACAAGTAAGAAGTGGAGGCTGAATTCAAACCTGGACATTCCAGCTTCAGAGCCTAGGCTTCAGCTGCTATCTAAGATAGGCAATTCCCTATTGTAATCTGCATAAACTCTTATCTTTGTACATATAGGCAAACATAACTTCAAACCAAGACAAGTAAAGCTTATTTCCCTAGTAAGTCAACCCATCTAACAGAAATTACAATGAAATTAAGCCAGTAGAAGTACTTAAGATTAGTTTACTGTGAGGTAAATAAAAATTTAGAGAGCACACTGGTAACATAGCATGCTTTCTAATGGTAGCTCTGGCTACCTGAACCATCAGGAAGACTTGTTTTGTTAAAATGGGATAACAATGGAGAAACCTCAAGAATCTCTGGATTTAGGTGAGAAGATGGAATATATACACAAGTAAAGCAAATAGATAACCTTTACACTAACACAGAAACACATACCAGCACACATACATATTCATATATATATGAATATGTAATTAATATATATTATTTATATGTTAGTCATTAAATATATATAGTACTTTGTCTTTGTTCAGGGATGAGAGTTTATGGAATGCAGAGGTTTTGAGTGTACTTCAGGATCAAAAGCTTGTTGGAAAAGTTTTTCTTTAACTTAACAAACGTAGCCAGTGAAGTTTGCTAAGTGGGGAAGAGTAACAAAAATACAAAAACAGATATTAGCAAAATGTAAGCCAAGCTTTCTTTGTTAGAAAGAAGAGATGTGTCAAGATGGAAAGGTTGAAATAGTTGGTAAAAATGAGCTTATTGCACTTTGTGACAGGAAACTTCAGCCTAAAATTTCTGGCAAAACTATTCTTTCTCAAACTAGAGCCTAAAGGAGTTTGTGGGAGGGTTTGGGATGGTCTATGGAGATGTTAAATTTTTACAATTTCACTGTTATCTTTAAAATTTGTATAAGTTAAAAACACAGGATTCCCTTTTTCAGGGACCATTTCAATTGAAAGTCACTTTTAAAAATATATTTTATTTGTCAGAGAGAGAGAAAAAGGGCATAAGCAGGGAGAGCAGCAGGCAGAGGGAGAGGGAGAGGCAGACTTCTCACTGATCAGGGACCCCTACGTGGGGCTTGATCCCAGGACCCTGGGACCATGATCTGAGCTGAAGGCAGGCACTTAACCAATTGAACCACCCAGGCACCCAAAAGTCATTTTCATAAATACCAATTTTTTTTTAAAGATTTTATTTATTTACTTGACAGACACAGTTCACAAGTAGGCAGAGAGGCAGGCAGAGAAAGAGGAGGAAGCAGGCTCCCTGCCAAGCAGAGAGCCCGATGCTGGGCTCGATCCCAGGACCCTGGGACCATGACCTGAGCTGAAGGCAGAGGCTTTAACCCACTGAGCCACCCAGGCACCCCCATAAATACAAATTTACTTCTTCCAAAGAAGGACCCACAGAAGTATGCGGACTTCTTCCCAGAATTGTTTTATTATTTTTTCTTCTTTGGTGCTTCAAAATCAGGTTTGTTTGTTTGTTTTCTGTTTTTTGTGGTTTTTTTTTTTGGCTTTCTTTTTAAATTATGTTCAGTTAGCCAACATATAATACATCATTACTTTTTGATGTAGTGTTCAGTGATTCATCGGTTGCATATAACACCCAGTGCTCAACACCACACATGCCCTCTTTAATACCCATAACCTGGTTACTCCATTTCCCTACTCCCTTCCCTTCTGTAACCCTCAGTTTGATTCCCAGATTCCAGAGTCTCTCATAGTTTGTCTCCCTCTCTGATTTCTTTGCAGTTTTTCCTCCCTTCCCTTGAGGTCCTCCATACTATTCGTTATGTTCCACACATGAGTGAAACCATATGATAATTGTCTTTCTCTGATTGAGTTATTTCACTTAATATAATACCCTCCGCTTTCACCCATGTCAGTGCAAATGGTAGGTATTCATCTTTCTGATGACTAAGTAATATTCCATGTATATATGAACCACATCTTTATCCATTAATCTGTTGAAGGGCATCTCGGCTCCTTCCACAGTTTGGTTATTGTGGACATTGCTGCTATGAACATTGGAGTGCATGTGCCCCTTCTTTTCACTACATCTGTATCTTTGGGGTAAATACCTAGTACATTTGCTGGGTCATAGGGTAACTCTATTTTTAACTTCTTGAGGAACTTCCATACAGCTTTCCAGAGTGCTGTACCAGCTTCCATTCCCACCAACAGCGTAAGAGGGTTCCCTTTTATTCACAAGCTCACCAACCTTGTTGTTTCCTGTCTTGGTAATTATGCCATTTAATGGTGTAACGTGCCATCTCATTGTGGTTTTGATTTGTATTTCCATGATGGCTAGTGATGTTGAACATTTTGTCATGTGTCTGTTAGCCATTTGTTTGTCTTTGGAGAAGTGTCTGTTTATGTCTCCTGTTCATTTCTTGACTGGATTCTTTCTTTTTTGGGTGTTGAGTTTGAGAAGTTCTTTATAGACTTTGGATACCAGCCCTTTATCCATAATGTTATTTGCACATATCTTCTCCCATTCCATGTGTTGTCTCTTAGTATTGTTACCTATTTCCTTTGCTGTGCAGAAGATTTTATCTTAATGAAATCCCAGAGTTCATGTTTACTTTTGTTTCCCTTGCATTTAGAGGCATGTCATGAAAGAAGTTGCTGTGGCCAATGTCGAAGAGGTTACTGCCTATGTTTTCCTCTAGGATTTTGATGGATTCTTGTCCCACATTAAGGCCTTTCATCCATTTTGAGTTTATCTTTGTGTATGGTATAAGAGAATGGTCGAGTTTCATTCTGCATGTGGCTGTCCAATTTTCCAGCACCATTTGTTAAAGAGACCTTTTTTCTATTGGATATTCTTTTTTTTTTTTTAAAGATTTTATTTATTTATTTGACAGAGATCACAAGTAGACAGAGAGGCAGGCAGAGAGAGAGAGGGAAGCAGGCTCCCTGCTGAGCAGAGAGCCTGATGCGGGACTCGACCCCAGGACCCTCAGATCATGACCTGAGCCGAAGGCAGCGGCTTAACCCACTGAGCCACCCAGGCGCCCCTCTATTGGATATTCTTTCCTGCTTTGTTGAAGATTAGTTAACCATAGAGTTTGAAGGTCCATTTCTGGGGTCTCTCTTCTGTTCCATTGCTCTATGTGTCTATTTTTGTGCCAATACCATGTTGTTCTGGTGATCACAGCTTTGTAATGTAGCTTGAAGTCCGGCATTGTGGTGCCCCCAGCTTTGGTTTTCTTTTTCAACAATCCCCTGGCAATTTCAGGTCTTTTCTGGTTCCATACAAATTTTAGGATTGTTTGTTCCAGCTCTTGAAAAATGTTGATGGTATTTTGATAGAGATTGCTTTGAAAGTGTAGATTGCTCTGGGCAGGATAGACATTTTAACAATGTTTATTCCTTCAATCCATTAACATGGAATAGTTTCCCATCTCTTTGGGTCTTTCTCAATTTCTTTCATAAGTGTTCTGTAGTTTCTAGAGGATAGATCCTTTACCTCTTTGGTTCAGTTTATTCTTAGGTATCTGTAGTTTTTGGTGCTATTATAAGTGGAATTGATTCCTTAATTTCTCTTTCTTTAGTCACATTGTTAGTTTATAGAAATGCCACTGATTTCTGTGCATTGATTTTGTTTCCTGCCATGTTGCTGAATTGCTATATGAGTTCTAATAATTTGGGGGTGGAGTCTTCAGGTTTTCCACATGCAGCATCATGTCATCTGCAAAGAGAGAGTTTAACTTCTTTGCCAATTTGAATACCTTTTCTTTCTTTTTGTTTTCTGATTGCTGAGGCTAGGACTTCTAGTACTATGTTGAACAGAAGTGGTTAAAGTGTGCATCCCTGTCGTGTTCCTGGCCTTAAGGGAAAAGCTCTCAGTTTCTCCCCATTGAGAATGATATTTGCTATGGGCTTTTCATAGATGATTTTATGATACTGAGGTCTGTTCCCTCTATCACTATATTTTGATGAGTTTTAGTCAGAAAAGGATGATGTAGTTTGTCAAATGACTTTTCTGCATCAATTCAGAGAATCATTTGGGTCTTTATGTGGTTTTGGGATCAGGGTGATGCTGGTCTTATAGAACGAGTTTGGAAATTTTCCTTCCATTTTTATTTTTTGGAATAGCTTCAGTAGAATAGGTGTGATTTCTTCTTTCAGTGTTTGGTAGAATACTGCTGGGAAGCTCTCTGGCCCTGGACTCTTCATTTTTTGGGAGGTTTTTGATTATTGCTTCAATTTCCTTGCTGGTTATTAGTATGTTCAGATTCTTTTTTTCTTCCTGTTTCAATCCTGGTAGTTTATAAGTATCCAGGAATGCATCCATTTCTTCCAGATTGCCTAGTTTGTTGGCATATAGCTGCTGGTAACAAGTTCTAATAATTGTCTCTATTTTCTTGGTATTGGTCCTGATTTCTCCCCTTTGATTCATGGTTTTATTAATTTGGGTCCTTTCTCTTTTCTTTTGCATAAGTCTGGCCAGAGGTTTATCGATCTTATTAATTCTTTCAAAGAATCAGCTTCTAGTTCCATTGATCTATTCTGTTCTTCTGGTTTCTGTTTCATTGATTACTACTCTAATCTTCATTATTTCTCTTCTGTTTTGTTTGGCTTTATTTGCTATTCTTTTCCAGATGCTGTAGGTGTAAAGATAGCTGTCCTTCCGGGATTTTTCTAATTTTTTGAGAGAGGTTTGGGTGGCTGTGTCTAAGGACTGCCTTTGCAGTATCCCATAGGTTCTGAACCAGTGTGTTTTCATTTTCAGTGGTTTGCATGAATTGTTTAAGTTCCTGTTTAATTTCCTGATTGATCCATTCATTCTTTAGTAGGATGCTTTTTAACCTCCAAGTGTTTGCATTCCTTCCAAATTTTTCTTTGTGGTTGAGTTCCAATTTCAATGCATTGTGGTCTGAAAATATTCAGGGAATAATCTCAATCTTCTGGTCTTGGTTGAAACCTGAATTGTGACCCAGTATGTGGTCTATTCTGGAGAAAGTTCCATGTGCACTCGAGAAGAATTAGTATTCTGTTGTTTTAGGATGGATTATTCCGTATTTATCTACGGAGTCCATCTGGTCCATTGTGTCCTTCAGAGTTCTTATTTCTTATTTGATCTTCTGGTTAGATGATCTGTCTATTGCCTTGAGTGAAGTGTTGAAGCCTCCTACTATTAATGTATTATTATCAGTTATGATTCCTTATTTTGGTTAATAGTTGTTATATGTAGTTGGCTCTTCCCATGTTGGGGGCATAGATATTTACGATTGTTAGATTTTCTTGTTGGATAGACCCTTTAAATATGATATAGTGTCCCTCTACACTTCTTACTATGGTTTTTGGTTTAAAATTTAATTTGTCTGATGTGAGAATTGCTACCTCAGCTTTCTTTTGAGGTCTTTTGGCATGATAAGTCATTCTCCATCCTCTCACTTTCAATCTGGAGGTGTCTGTAGGTTCAAAATGAGTCTCTTATAGACAGCATATGGGTGGGTCCTGCTTTTTTATCCAGTCTGAAACCCTGTGGCTTTTAATGGGAGCATTCAGCCCATTCACATTGAGAGTAACTATTGAAAGATATGAAATTAGTGCCATTGTATTGCCTTTAAAGTCCACGTTTCTATAGATTGTCTCTATAAATTTCTGATCTATATTATTTTAGGTTTTCTTTCTTCTTTTATAGAATTTCCCTTTATATTTCTTGTAGGCTAGCTTGATGATCACATATTCTTTAAGTTTCTGCTGGTACTGTAAGCTCTTTCTCCGTCCATTCTGAATAACAGCCTTGCTGGATAAAGTATCCTGGGCTGCATGTTCTTCTCATTTAGTATCCTGAATATGTCTTGCTAGCCTTTTCTGGCTTGCCAGGTCTCTGTGGACAGGTCTGATGTTATCTGATGTTCCTCCCTCTGTACATAAGATATCTTTTCTCCCTAGCTGCTCTCAGGATAGCTGCTTTGGCTCTAAGATTTGCAAGCTTCACTAGTAGTATATGTCAGTGTGTTGATCTGTTTTTATTGATTTTTGGTAGGAATCTTCTCTGCTTCTTGGGCACAAATGCTTGTTTCCTTCCCCAGATTAGAGAAATTCTTAGCTCTAATTTGCTCAAATATACCCTCTAGTCCTCTCTCTTTCTCCATCTCCCCAGGGATCACAATAATTCTGACATTTGAATATTTCATGGTGTTATTCTGTTCTTATGGGTTACTAGCTGCCTATCCCTATCTTTGTCAGCTTCTTTCCTTTTTGTCAGTTTATTTTCTAGATCACTAATTCGTTCTGCTGCCTCATGTACCCTGGCTGTTAAAGTATTTAGTTTAGACCATATCTTGTTCATAGCATTTTAAAGTTTGGCTTGATTCAACCTCATTTCTGCCCTTAGAGATTCTATATTGTCACTAATGCTTTTCTTAAGTCTAGTTATTGACTTCATGGTTGCTACCCTGAAGTCTATCTCTGACACCTTGCTTATATCCATGTTCATTAGATCTGTGGCAGAGGACATTGTTTCTGGTTCTTTTCTTTGTTAGGATTTCCTCCTCCTAGTCATTCTGTTGAGGGATGGTTGAGGGAATGTACAGAATCTAAAATATCAACCACTACATAAACAAAATGCACCTTAGAAAAAAATCTGAAGTTGTTGAAAGCTACCACAGATATGCCACCAGAGCCAAGATGATCCAAAACAATAAAAAAAAGAAACAAAGAAAAAAGAAAAGAGAAAAAAAAAAGGGTGGGGGGTGTGGGAAGATTGATTATAATCTCTCAGGTAGACACAGCAGGGTGATCTGCCTGTTCCTGCTTGATTTTTGGTCTGTGTTTTAGAAGACACTATATCCCCAAATTGCAAAGAAATCAGAACTGACATATATATTAAGATAAAATTGAATAGAATGAAAAATGGGCTAGTGTGGGACATAAATCTATAAAACATATGTGAAAAAATAAAATTAAGAAGTGACTTAAAAACATAGGTTGGGAAATAATCTACTTGAAACAGAAACAGGGTTAAAACAACAACAACAACAACAAACTAAGAAAAGAAACTAAAAAAGAAATGAAGAGTTTACCCTGCAGTATAAAGAAGTTGTGAAGGAACAACTGGAGCTCCCTATATCATTTTTCCTGGACGTTAGAGTTTTACTACCCCCCTCCTTTTTTTTTTTTTTCTTTTAAGATTTTATTTATTTATTTGACAGAAATAAGCTTTGCTTATTTGAAACCTGTTCTTCCAGTCTGTCTTCTGGGGGAGCGGCCTGCTACTCAGGTGTCTTCGCCTGGGTGGAATTGCCCCACCCCTTGTCAGGGGGATGGGCTTAATGTGAGCTGGTTGGCTGCAGGACTTTTGTTCTTTGGCATCTTTCCACTTCTCTTGAGAGGGTCAGAACAAACATGGCCATGCAGGAATCTTGAGCCCAGAGCCCCAGTGTTGTGGTGTTGTACCCCCACCTGCTAACAGATGTTCCAGGGCAATCTATTTCTACCTCTGAATGTACCAAACTCCACAGATTCATGCAATTTGTGCCCAGGGCACCTCTCCTGGGGAGTCATGGGGACCCGCCAGCGTCTTTGGGCCTTGTGACTCTGCAACTGCCAGCAGCCATGGGCTCCGTGTGCACCATTTTTCACAGCTCCTAGATCATGCTCAGTGCTGCCTCAGCATCTCTTCATGGGCCACACTGCCCTGAGAGCTGTCCCTGTCATGGGCACAAGCTGTTCTATGTCTCCCCTAGGATATTAAACAGCCCGCACCTTCTAGTCCTTTCCAGAGTAGTCAGGCAGAGGTCTTTCTCTGTCCAGGCTCTGCTCGCCGTTTATGGTGCCCAGAGCTGAAAGTACCCTCTGGGCTTGCTGACCATAACCAGTCTCCCCACTCTACTGCTTGAGTATTCTATCACTTTGGGCTCCCCGTTCTTTCAGAGTCTTCTGGAAATCCTGAGTCCACAATGATACCTAGAATTCTGCCCTTCTTCACTCCCTGTGCCCTTTTCAGAATGGGATGCTTCTCACTAGATAGATCTCCAAAGGTCCTGATTTTTTTGCCCTGGTGTTATATCACTTTCTAGTGACTGGCTTATGGAGGCTCCCTCCCCTGTCCACTTATCTTTGGATATTTCCCCAGAAGATTCAAGATTCCATACCTCCTACCTTGCAAAAAGGGGTAATTTTTCTGCTTGTGTAGATACAGATAAATATTCTTACATCTGAGGTTGAATTTGTATGTGTTCAGAATGGTTTGATAATAGATTTACAGCTAAATTTGGGGGAGGAGATGAAATGAGGTCCCATACTCTGCCACATCTTGCCCCTCCCCCAGAATTGTTTTGTTCTTAAAAGAATTCTGCAGTAAACTGACCTGTCTGTAGAAAGGAAATACAAAGGTCTCTATCTCACTTGTAATACGTGAGAGTAATACTCACGTATTATGAAATACATATTATGTAATACATATTATGTAATATGAAATACATATTAAAGTTACATATTAAAGTTACTGTCAGACTAGCAAAACAAGAGTTTAGTGATATCCTTTTCCTGAGAGTATAGAGAAACAGGTATTCATATACATTGTCTTTACCAGTTTATTGGCTAAATATCTGTCAAAATTTAGGCATGCTTATTTCCTTTTATATATCATCTCTATTTCTAGGAATTTCTCCTGCAAACGCAAGTGTATGTACTGTAAGTTATCCAGAATCTTTTTTTATTTTTCACCATCAACAGTGATAACAAAGGATTCATATAACTTAAAGGTCCATTAAGTACCAGTTGATTAACAGGGTGATAGCCATATGATGGAGTAGAATGAGGCAGATAGATACTCATTTGGAATGATCTGCAGATCTATTGCAGGTGAAAAAGGGAATGTGCAGAACAGTTGCACAGTAACAAAAATAAGTAATATTGATCAAACATACATATTTGCTTTTATACCCTTAAAATATTTGTAGAAGGATGCACCAGAAACAAATGGTAGTGGTTGCTTCTGGGAAGAGGAATTGAGTGATTGGAGGACAGGGATAAGTGGCAGATTAACTTTTTACATATTTTTTCCTTTTGAAAAAAATATGCACTTATTACCTACTAAACTTTCTATAGAAGAGTTATACATTAGTCATGTTTGAGAAATGCAGAATATTTTACTCATTTTAGTGAGTGGTAGACTTTATGATGAGAAGAAATCTATTATTTTGGCTTTTTAGTTTGACATTTAAAACTCTTTCTCAGCACTAGTAGCTTCTCTCTTGACAACTGAACAACATATTCCTGCCTTCTCCCCTTACCAGCATAAAAAAAAGAGCCTTAAAATCATAATTTATATAATGATTGTTTCAAGGCTGAAGAATAAGTGTCTTAACTCTTTAGAATATACATTTTATAAAAAGTTATGCCATTTCTTGAGAAGCTGCCCTTGAACTTTAAAATAAATTATTGCCTTAATGTAAGTCACACATATTCATTATGAAGAAATAAGAAAAGGTAGATAAGAAGAATCGATGATAGAAATTCCTTACACAGTCTACCCAGAAATGACTGTTAACTGCTTTAATGTACTATTACATACATTGCTTATTAGAAAATTTAACTCTTATTCCTTTTTTGTGAATTACTAGTTCATGTTCTTGGTTTCTTTTCAGATTTTAGTCTTTCTCTTCATTATTGATTTAATAATGTGAGTATTTGCTATATATCAAAGCATTGTGCTAAGTTTGTTGTGTCATCTCATTTAATCAGCACTAACCCAATGAGGTAGGTGAAGGTATCCCAAGATGAAGACACTGAGGTTCAGAGAAGATCACGCAGCAAATAAGTATGAAGCAAGAATTCCAGTCTAGGTCTGTCTGGTTGCAAAGTCCATATTTTTAAGCCTTATACCAGTACTGTTAATTCCCTAGTCTTTCCTCTAAATGGACTTCATGGAATTACGACTAGAGCCAAAATACAAACCACACAAACCACACAAACAGACCCGGATCTAACCTACTCAGCCACCTGAGGAAGATGGTGATTCTGATCTTGTTTTTATAAATCCAAGACAATGGTTCTCAAAACTGACCATCAGAACACACTGGAAGATTGTTAAAATACAAATTACTTGGCCCATTCCCAGATTTTTCTGATTCATTAAGTCTGGGATGGGCCCTGAGAATTTGCATTTCTTACAAGTTCTCAGATGTTGCTGATATTGCTGGTCTGGGGACCTCACTTTGAAGACCACTACCCTACAGCTCTCTCGCATGAGGACTTCTCACATCTCCCCTTGTGTCCCTAAACCACACTTCCTCAAGTCATTCCTTTAGTTTGTTAACCAGTGCTATTAAGTATTACCATTTTTATTATACATTACTTACAGATTTTCTTCCTTTAACTATCTTTGCACCTTCCTAGGAAGGAAATGTGTGGAGGAGTTTTTGTTTTAGATTTTTTCCTAGTTTTATTGAGATATAATTGATACACACTACTGTGTAAGTTTAAGGAGTATAACATAATGACACATATGTTGTGAATCGATTAGTACTCTAAGTTTAGCTAATATCCATCATTTCATACAGATACCAGAAAAAAAATGCTTTTTCCCTTGTGATGAGAAGGCTTAGTATCTACTCTCAACAACTTTTCTGTATGTCATAGAGCAGTGTTAACTATAGTCACCATGTTGTATATTACATCCCCAATATTATAATTGGAACTTTGTGCCTTTTGACCACCTTCATCCATTTTCCTACCTCCCACTTCTGGTAACCACAAATCTGATCTCTTTTTCTAGGAAATTGTGTGTGTGTGTGTTTAAAGATTTTATTTATTTATGTGAGAGAAAGTGCATAAGCACAAGGGGGAGGGGGAGAGGGGGAGGGAAAGGGAGAACCAGACATCCCAGTGAGCAGGGAGCCTGATGTGGCCTGATCCTAGGACCCAGGGATCATGACCTGAGCCAAAGACAGATGCTTAACCAGCTGAGTCACCCAGGCAGCCCTAGGAATTTGTGTTTTTTTAAGATTCCACATATAAGTGAGATCATACAGTATTTGTCTTTCTCTTTTTCTCTTATTTCCCCTAGCATAATGCTCTCAAGGTCCATCTCTGTTGCTGTAGACTAGAATAGTTTAAAGCATGTGTGTGTGTGTGTGTGTGTGTGTGTGTGTGTGTGTTTCTTTTGGTTTGTTTAGAAAAGTGTTAATCTTTCTGCATTTAGCATTCAGGTTAGCCTGAATACCTAGACCAGTGACTGTTATTGCAGTACTAATATAAGCATATATACAATGTTAATATTTACAAAAACTGTATCATCTTCATTTTCAATCATTGGAAGGCTCTGTTCAGCACAATGTTGTGTTAGGTCAGGCCATCTTCTTCAGTCTCTGTTTTCATATAATAGTTTCACTTGTATCTACTTATGTAAGCATAGCCACTATTTAGGTCATTAACACCTCCTTCCCAAATAATTTTCATCAAATGTGACCACTGGTCATTTTCAGTGATGGATTAGGTTTTTGTTAATTTCTTCTTTGTACTTTCTGTTTTGCTTTAACTTTCTGTAGCGACCATTTATATTTTAAAAATAAACATTTTTTTAAAGATTTATTTTAGAGAGAGTGCATGTGAGTGGGGGGAGGGGCAGAGGGAGAAGGAGAGAGTGAAATCTCAAGGAGACTCCCCGAAATCAAGAGTTGGATGCTTAACCGAATGAGTCACCCAGGCCCCCCAAAATATGAATATTATTTTAAAGTAAATCAACCAGCCTGGGCTCATCCTGAACAATAATACCTATGAAATTACCAGTTTAATCTGTTTTTTATACTTAATGTGCTTTTTTATTTTTATAATTGTTGTAATACACAAATAAATTACTAAAATTATGTAACTAACAGTCAGGTACTTAAATCAGTGATGCATATTTATCACACTTAGGAAATACCGTACTGTAAGTTATGCCCCTTAATATTATGAGAGTTCTTTCTTAATAATATTGTTATTAATTAATGATATAGTTATTTGATAATCTCACTGACTAGCCTTAATTAATAGTAAAGATATTAGTCCTTGATCTATTGGGATATTTGCAAATATCTTTCTTAGTTTTTCATTTTCCTTTAACTTTATGATATTTTTGCATTTTTGTTTTTCTTTTGCCCATCTGGCCTTTTTCTACTTAAACATAAACTGCTTTTTATCTTTTTAGGTTTTTTTTTTGGTATAACTTTTACTTTTTTAAATATTCCTTTTTTTAGTATACCCAACACACTATATTACATTAGTTTCAAGTGTACAACATAGTGACTCAACATCCCTATACATTATGTTTATGTTCACTACAAGTATAGCTAGCATCTATCACCATACAGTGCTATTAGAATACCTTTGACTAGGGGCGCCTGGGTGGCTCAGTTGTTAAACGTCTGCCTTCAGCTCAGGTCATGATCTCAGGGCCCTGGGATTGAGCCCCGCATCAGGATCCCTGCTCAGCCAGAAGCCTGCTTCACCCTTTCCCCCTCCCCCTGCACATTGTGTTCCCTTTCTTGCTGTATCTCTGTCAAATAAATAAAATCTTAAAATAAAAAAAAAAAAGAACACCATTGGCTATATTCCCTGTGCTATATCTTTTATTCCCATGACTTATTCGTTTCATAACTAGAAGCCTTTATCTCCCACTCTCCTTGACCTATTTTGTTTATTCCCTGTCCACCACAGTTTATTCTCAGTATTTTTGGGTCTGTTTCTGCTTTTTAAATTACTCCTAATTTTTGTTTTGTATCATGCTTTAGGTAGTCCTTAGCGATCTCAAAATTATATATTTACCCTATATTTTTCAAAATTTTGGTTTCATTACCAGATTTAAATTTTGATATGAGGTAGGAATGTAATTTTATTTCCCCAAAATGTCACAACTCGCCCTTTATTCACTTATTTGAAATGCCACTTTTACCTTATATTAGAATCTTGTGTCTGCTTATGTCTATTTCTGTACTAGCTTTCTCTCCCAGGGATTTCTGTTTCTGTGGCAGCACCAAACTCTTTTTAGTTGGTTTTAGAGTATGTGATAATATCTATTTAGGCAACCTTCTCTTCCAAAACTATTATTTACATTCTCAAGTGCTTATTCTTTTGGATGAATTTCAGAGTTACTGAGTCAGTTTTTCATATAGTTCTGTAGGAAATTTGATTGGGATTATAATAAATGTATATATTAAAGGGGGAAGGTATCTTTAGATATTCCTTATGGTATATGCATTATTCACTATGGTAAAGAGTAGTAATTTGGTAATCTCACTGACTAGCCTGGAGATTCATTTTCTGTAGACCATATTAATAGTCTTTATATTCTTAGTGCCCTATATTCAAAATCTTGCATGAGTAATGATTGAATATGCATATGTTGGAAGGTAAATAGATAAAGAATTGATATTATAGAAAATTTACTTGCCCTTTGACTCAGATTTTTTAGACAAATGGAAAATATTCCCAACTGTGGAACAGAGAAAAACAGGGTTAATGCAATGAGAACTTTTACTACCATAAGATTAGTATTTACACAAGTAAACTGGTTTTGTTTTTGAAAATTTCTCATAAGAGTCCTTTTTTTTAAAAATATTTTTAAAAATTTTTTTTTTATTTGAGAGAGAGAGTGCGTAAGAGAGAGAGAGAGAGGAAGAAAGCACCAGCCAGGGGAGGGGCAGAGAAGCAGACTCCCCACTGAGTAGGGAGCCTGACATGGGGACTTGATCCCAAGACTCTGGGATCATGACCTGAGTGGAAGGCAGACGCTTAACTGACTGAGGCACCCAGGGGCCCTCTCATAAGAGTTCTTATAAAATATTCATAAAAGTGATAGAGTTATGAATGGGGTGGATTAGTTAAAAGCTGTTAATTTCCAAATGACTTCCCAATTACCAGTCTTCCCAATTACCAGTTAACTTTGGTACATAAAATGACCAACTTACTCAGATTCTTTAAGATAGCTACACAGTTTGTTAAGATTTCAAAATGAATCTCCTAAAATACCATCTATTCTTTCAAAAAAGGGACCATTATTCTACCTTAATAATTTAAAAATGAGTACTAAATGAAGAACAATGTAATTGTTATGAGAAAAGACCACATAGTAGTCTACTTTTTATAAATATGACATATCTACCAGATATATGTTTAACAAAAAATAATTGAGCTTATTTGATAGAAATAAAATTCAGTTTATAAGGAATGGTGATTTAGTGGTTTTATTTTGGGGAATTATTGGGAGGAAATGAGAATTATGTTCAACAGATGATTTAGGTAGTCTTTCAGAAGATAAGTTCATCTAAATTTCTTGATATAGTAAAATTTAAGCAAATTTGGGAGTAATGAAAGTATCTGTTTAAATGAGCACCAATATTTATAAAACATTGCCTAGCACATACTATAAGGCAAGTCAAGCAATCGGTCAATCAAGTGGGCTCTAGTAATTTAACAATAAGCTCCTGTTTTAAAGTTATACTGGACAATTAAGGCTTTATTTTGGCATTGTATACGTGAATTGCCAAATCTTTAATACTTTTTGTATTTATTGTGCTGGGAAGGTCACAAAGGAAAAATGTCTCATGTACTTAGTCCAGTTTAAAAAGAACATGGAAATGTGATTTGTTATATAACAATGTTTCATTTATGTATCTTGTGTATGATGATTGAGGGAATTAGGTAAATGATAAAATACTGACATATCTAATGTTTTAGCACCTCAGTGTTCTGTATTACAGTCTCCTATTGCTTTTGATATGCAAATCAGGGCAGAAATCAAGGAACCTCAGCAACTATAGGTAATATTCTTTTTTTAAAGCTGAATGAAAGGTACATAAAACTTTATTATGTTTTTATAACTTATGTACATTAGATATTCTTGTGTACATATAAAATACTTTATAATAAAAATTGTTTAAGAAATTGGTGGGAAAACCTGTTCTCCAAAATAACTAATTAAATTATGTATTTTTTAAAAGATTTTATTTATGTATTTTATTTTTTAAAGGTTTATTTATTTGAGAGAGAGAGAGACCACTCAAGTGTGGGAAGGGGCAGAGGGAGAAATGTTAGCATGCTCCACACTGATTGTGGAGCCTGACATAGAGCTCAGTCTCATGTCCCTAAGATCACAAAATGAGCTGAATCCAAGAGTATGATGCTTAACTGACTGTGTCATCCAGGTTCCCCTTTATTTATTTGAGAGAGTGTGTGTGCGAGCAGGGAAAGGGGTAGGGGCAAAGGAGTGAATCTCAAGCCAACTCTACACTGAGTGCAGAGCCCAGTGTAGGGCTTGATCTCTTGACCTAGAGATTATGATCTGAGCTGAAATCAAGAGAGTTGGAAGCTTAACCGAATGAGCCACCCAGGGGCCCCTAAATTATGTATTCTTTATTGTAAAGTTGTTAAACTTGTCCACACAAATAATATTTTACATTATAACAAATATTCACTATAGTCAAAACATTGTCATGCAAAAATAAACATTAACTTCAGAATCAATAACTGATTTGTACACTTAGAAAAATGAAGAATTAAAAAATACATATAACGAAGTGCTCATTAGTTTGCATCTCCTTAGGATGGTGATCATCACTATATAAGTTGTTTTTAATGAATTTGAGTCATTGTTATCTTTTTTGAACACATACTTAAGTTTTGATGCTTAACATATTTGAAAACAGTTGTGATTATACTGTTAAGTGTAATTTCCGTAGTAAAAGTATTAGTACCTTTCTCTTTTTGGAAGAGTCAGAATGGATCATCAATACACCACTGTGGCCTTGTGATAGACTGGATGTACTCAATCGACATAATCTGCTCTGTACAATTGCACATGAAATCTTAGCCAAGAGCCTTTATAGACAGACATTTGAAGTTTTGCAAAATCTACCAGGTTTTCAAAATTCTCAAGGTATGTTTCAATGAATCTGTTGTTTCAAAAGTTTCAATTAATCTATTGTCCATCTGTTTTTTTTTTTTTTAATTTTTTAAGATTTTCTTTATTAGAGAGAGAGAAAGAGCACAAGCAGGGAGGGGCAGGCAGAGGGAGAAGCAGACTCCCCACCAAGCAAGGAGCCCAACGCAGGACTCCATCCCAGGACCCTGGGATCATGACCTGAGCCAAAGGCAGACACTCAACTGACTGAGAACCCAGGCATCTCCATCTGATGTTTAAAGAAGAAACAGTTCTGTACCTGTTTTGGCTCAGCATATATTTTTAATGATACTGTTTTCTGCAAATCTGTTCTCTGAAAATTGAATATGCTTTTCTGATTTTTGTTTTATTTTTTTAAAGCAGGGGTGCTTACCTTTGGGTTGTCGGTATTTCCCAACTGTTTTCATCAATCCCCTTTCCCTACCTGTCAGGTCAGCAGCAAACAGTAATGCCCACAGCAAGCTTTATGTGGTCAAAATTCATTGTATTAGAATAATGAAGAATACTTTTTCTATTACTTACTATATATAAATATAGATTTTAGTTTCCATTACCTTGGAACATAGGGAAACATGGAATAATTGGAGGAAATTAACAAATGACAAATTCAAAGAAAGGGATTATTAATGTGGGCAATAGTAGGTAGTGCTTTTGAATCCTAACACTCAGGTCTTATATGAACAGGAAGAGAGTCCATGTTAAGGGAAGCATGAGCAAAAGCTTTGGGTCAAAATGAGCTGAGTGATAGGTTCAGAGTGGCAGGTTACCACTTCATCAGAATGTTAACCCAAGGGCCTCCCACAGTGCTTTATTAGTCAGGGAAGTTCCACTGGTAGAGATGTTCAGGAAGAGACGAAAAGGTAAGGAGATTAATTTCCTGCTAAGGCCTGAATCACTAAAGGATGCTGCAAATATTAAAGACCAGAGTCTAGGTTATAGATTGAACTGACTAAATATAGGGAATAAAAGACTTGGCAGTGATTTCACTTTCTTCTAAGTGAGGAATTGAACTAGAAATACCCAATGAAAGATTTGTTTTTGAGAGAGAATATTAGGGGGTGATTTATTTTTAGTCATGGGAAATTAAGTCTGAGGTCTGAACTGTAGACAATGCAAGCAGAACTGTGCAAGTCATTCATTTTGAGACACTGCAGATGCAGACACATGTGGGATCACAAATGGGTGTTAATGCAGCCTCTGCAATAATTGTCAAGCTTCCTTTCTTATTCTTTGTTACAAAGTAAATGAATGTGTTTGCTTTTGTTGAATGCTTATTTGTTTCTTAATCTATAAGATGATTGCATTTTAGTGACTGTGACTCCCATAGTGGGAAGCAAAGTGCCAAGGGGAACAGAGAGAAAGGAAAAGTAGTGAGAGAGAGAAGATGGAGAGACTAAAATCGATTTCATTATACCTTTTTTTTCCCCCCCAGAAACTGTGGAGGTCTCACAGTATAGCCTTCTCTTTAATAAACTTCTGGATGCCTGTATAGAAAGCAACAGTCTTGGTATGTCATCCTCTGTAGCAGAATTCATGATTTCAAAGAACATCCCTATTGACTTCTCCTTTCTTAGAAGATTAATTACTTCTTTAGGAAGGAGTTGTTTATGGCTCAAAGCCAGAGCCCACTACAAAAGTAAGTTACATTTTAAAAAATTTATATTTGATATATTAGTTTGACTTTGATTTTCTAACCCTGAAGTCTTGTATAATTTTTATGACTAGGCATTTAAATATGTTAAAGGAACAGTTGATACACATTCAGATAATAGTGGTCTACTCAGATTTGTGCTCTCTTTGGAAACTTATTCTTTCTTGGTTTTTTGTTTTTTGGGGGTTTTTTTGTTTGTTTGTTTTACTATATCTTCATTTCTTTGCACATCAGTATGCCCACTGGAGGGTGCACAAAGGAAATAAATGACAGCATTTGAACCAGTTTGGCTTAGCTTTTAAGTATACTGGAGTAAAGTAACTGGTAGAATGAAGTTTAAGGAGTATTTATATATTTTATTCATCCCTGCTATATCCTGATCTTTATAAGTTAGAATATTTTATAGCAGGCCATATAGGAAGTACAGAGGCTGCCATTACTGAACATGACACATAAGTTTTTTGCATGACTCCTAATAATAGAATATTGTTAATCTATTTACAGTTGTTTCTCCCTAACCAGTAAGACTGGAAAACTAATGCTTTCTCTAATCCCAGCCACCTCACAGGTATTTGAATTGGGAAGTAATTTTGTATAGAATCTCGATCCAGAAAACAATTCTTTTCTGCATTCCTGCAGTAATTTGTCTTAAATTTACTTTTTTTTCCTTTTCTTTTTTGAGAGAGAGTGAGCGAGAGGGGGAGGGACAGGAAAGAAAGAATTCTAAGGTTGATCTCACAATCCTGAGATCATGACCTGAGCCACCCAGTTTCTTCACATCCTCACCAACACTTATTACACTGTGTTTTTTATTTTAGCTTTCTTGATGGATATAAAGTGATATTTCATTTTGGTTTTGATTTTGCATAATACTAATGATGTTGAACACCTTTTCATGTGCTTATTGGCCATTTGTGTATCTTCTGTGGAGAAATGTCTGTTAAATCCTTTACCCATTTTTTTCTTTGTACGTTTCTTAATTGTATTTATTGGTTGAGTTGTAAGAGTACACACATATATACACATGCACATAATATACATATAGATATATATACACTCTGGATGCAAGTCCCATGTGGAATACATGAATTTTTTTCTCCACTCTGTGAATTGTCTTTCCCTTTATTTATGCCTTGGCTTTGCTTTTTGTTTTCAAACTAATAAGAAGGCAACTGTCCAGGGACAATAAAGTTGCCTTCCTAATGGCTCCTGATTTGCTCTCCCTAGTCCTAAAAATACTGATTTTCTCTCAGAGCTGAAAAGTCAGGAAGGGAGATGTTATTAGTGTGTCCTTCCATTGTTTTTCCTGTAAAACCAAATGGGAATATTTTTCTTTTCAAATTTGCTTTTAGGGGGAAAAGTTAATGATGGTAAATTTCTATTCAGTTTATTATTTTTTGTTTCCCCCATCTGGTCAGCAAAGTAAAATAAGAATGTATGTAAATTATACCTATCAATAGCTAGAAAAGTTAATGAGTTGATAGGGTTCGTCCTCTAAGAGACCTAGGGAAGTGGGACTACCTAGTATTTAGGAACCCAAAATCTGTGGAGTCAGAAGGCTGGGGTGATTCCCAAAGCCCCTTTACCTATCATGTGGGAGTCACTGTACCTAATTTCAAAGGTAGTAAACTGTCAGTTAAAATTAGGTAAAATCTATGTGTTTAACACAGGTTCCTGGCACACAGTAAGTTCTGAAAGATGAACCATCATCATCCACATTAGATTTTTTTTTTAAAATATTTTATTTATTTATTTGACAGAGAGAGAGATGGTGAGAGAGGGAACACAGGGGGAGTGGGAGAGGGAGAAGGAGGCTCCCCCCTGAGCAGTAAGCCTGATGTGGGGCTGGATCCCTGGCCCTGGGATCATGACCTGAGCCGAAGGCAGCTGCTTAATGACTGAGCCACCCAGGAGCCCCCACATTAGATTTCTTAAAGAACTGATTCTAACAAAATATTTTAAACAACTTTTACATACAGATTTAAATTGGTTTCAGTAAAACATAACAGTATAATACTATCTATATACAGTTTGGATGTCTTAGGACTTAAGGGAATTTCCCTATATATCATTTGTAAGAAGCACCTAAACAGTTTAAAAATTAAATCTCTTTTCTTGAAAAGTAAAATTTTTAGAACATGAATTGGTGAGCACCTACAACACACTGAGCACCTACAGGAAAGATATATATTTTACTTATTTTTATATCCAAATAGTGCTTAGCTCAATGTCACACATAGAATAGACAGTAAGTGTTTTATTACATAAACTATAACAGCAGTATAAATAAGTGCTTAAAAATAGTATATCTGTGTGACAGAAAAATCTTCAAATTATAATTTCTACTTTTTTCAACATTTTGGATTCATAATTCAGGATAGTCAATAATTACAAATATATGTAGTTGCCATTAGAGCAGATCCCATTAAAACAAAACCCAAGTTGCTATTCTGGTTTTTTAGTTACTCTGAAATTATGTTGTGTTGATTATGGTTTGAAATAAATGGGCAGTTGCCACAATGAGGTTCAAAAATGTAATATTTAGAGCAGAGTTTTTAAAATAAATTTCTTACTTCATATTTAATGTTTCAGAAGCATTTTACAAAGAATAATATCAAATGTACTAGGATATATAATTTGTATAATAAACCATGTAATTTGTATAATAAGCCTGATGTGAAGAATCATTCTGTAAGGTAAGAAATTAGTCACCTGTGGAAGTCTAGCTTTTCACCTTTTGGGGTCTTAGTAAAGTTTGATCTATTTTTTGATTTCCAGGTGCTCTTTCGTTGGGTTGCTACCCACCATTGGAGGGAAATTTATACAGAAAACTTCTACTGATTCCTTCCTATTTATCTGAGATTGAAATGCTTTTAGCTATTGAAATCTTCCTGGTATCTAATGCTAGTAGTATTCAGAGTCCTGGAACTTCTACACAGATACTGCAGATAGTTTTGAAAAGGTTAGTTGATATAACTTCTGTTTGCATGCTAAAAGCAGCTCATGGCTCCCTACACCTGTCCTAGGATATAAATATTTTTGTATATATTTTATAATAAACATTATATATATTTTTATGCACACTTTATATACACACACAAACACATATACATAGATGTGTATGTATGTATATATACATATTCACATATTTATTACATGTAATATTAGTATATTAGTATATGTATGTATATATTAGTATATGTATGTATTTATAAACTTTGGTAACATTTAAATTGAAAAAGGATTTGACTTGTTGGAGACATAAAACCAAACAAGCTGGTAACATTTAATAAACACATTAGCAACTTCAAAGATGCTGTCTGGGGACAGAGAAATGGATCCTTTTTAACAATCAGTCTTTCTTGTGTACAGATAGATTTTTAGATAGGTATCTAAAAGTTACTTATCTTTCTGGTCAACACAGAAGATCTAAAAACCAAGTCTAAAAGGGAAATATGCAATGGTTTATTTGATTCAGTAAAGAATTATGTCGAACATAAAGCCATCAGCCTAGTTTCTAGATTTTGAAGTGTTGTTGTAAATGCATAATATTATAATGTAGCTGTTGGAAAGACAGGTATTTCCTCAAATTTTGTGTAAAGTCCCAGAATTTGGGCTTATACCACTCCAATTCCTTATCGGCCTATCCAGGAAACTAATAAAGATCTCATGTTTTAGAGTTTTTTGACAAGAATATTTCTTCAGTTTACTGGTGGTATAAACCACATTATCAGTTTGGATATCCTATCAATTATCTATTACTGCATATAAATTATCCCCAAACAGCTTAAAACAGCAAATATCATTTTAGTTTCTGTGGGTCAGGAATTTTGGAATAGCTTAGCAGTATGGTTATGGCTCAGGATCTCTGAGGTAGTGGGTCAGGAGTTGAGGTCACCTACCTGATGGCTTGACTGAGGCTGGAGGATCCATTTTCTAGATGGCTCATTAACATGTCATTGCCAAGAATCTTCAGTTCCTTGAGTGTCTTCATGATAGGACAGCTAACTTATCTGAGAGAGTGATCTAAGAGAGAAAAGGCAAGGAGGAAGCTACAGTCCCTTTTATGACCTTTATCAAGAACTGTGAAGGCTCTATTTGCAGGCTACCAGTCAGTCTGACATAGTCACCTAGATCCTAGTGTAAGACACAATATTCTTGCATTGGAGACAGAAGATGTTATTACTTATGGTACAGAAAGCAATATGATTATCTGCACATATGTATCTCCTGTTTTCCTCCCCGAGTCCCACAGATGGGCCCAGCTGGATACCTGTACATGCACTGGGTTCTGTTACAGAAGAGTAATCTTGAACTTCAGGGGACCTATTATAATGAATGATAAGCATGCCTGCCCTGTTGCTCTTCAGAGAAATATCATCTCTATCTTGTGAGGCTATAAGCAAACCTACCCTTTGCTCTAGAAGACCCTGTCTTTGTCTTTCAAGGTGGTACACTATATAAACATCCTTGAAATGCAGAACAAGAGGTAGTCAGTGTCTCTGCTCTCAAAACTTATAGAAATGCAGAGACCCAGAAAGAATTATCATCTAATAACCAGTGTCCAAAGGTACACACTGTCATTTTTGCTTAATTCCATGTGTGATAGTGAGTCATTTAACCTAGGCCATACTTAAGGGGAAGAAAATTAGAAAATAATTTTTTTTCAAGTAGGTTCCACACTGGGCTTGAACTCACAACGCTGAGATTGACCTGAGCTGAGATCAAGGGTTGGACACTTAGCTGACTGTGCCACCCAGGCACCCGAGAAAATAATTTCAGGTCCACATTTTTTTAAAAACCCACTACAATTAGCCTTTTTTTTTTTTTTTGGTTATAGCTTTATTTTTTTCTGAGGGCCTCCTTCAGTACTTCTGTGCACTATAAGTGGCATGAGGCATTTGGGCTCCCCAACTTGAGGGTTTGATTTTCTCATAGCTTTCCATTCCCCACATATATGCAGCCTTTTTATTCATTGTTGAATTTGGGGGGTATTTGTGACCACAGTGCGAAACTAGTGACATGCCTAAATCTTTAACTTTGTCCCAAACAATATTATTTTCTCTATTATTATTATCATCCTGAGACCTGCCTTGTTACGCTAACCTCTCTCAGGGAGAATGTTCTTTATCTTTAGGCTTTCAAAAACTACATCTAGTTGGCATATGCCTAGTCCACCAGATTTTAGGCACCACTTAGGACACTTACTACATTCAGTAGTAGAAGGCACCTGCCAATCCTTCCTCTCTGTGATGACTGGTTCAACTTGGTGACCAAGCTGAAGTCCTCAATCGCACCATTCTGTGCCCCACACTAAGGTGTTAATGCAAGGAGACTCATTTTTGCACCTTGTTGTTGGGCCCTGCAGGTGCCAAGAGCAGGATACAGTGAACACAAACAACTGATGCCTAATGTAACAGCCACATCTCTATTTTAAACACTTCCCACTCCCTATCTCTTAAGGTAAACAGTCATAAAAATTTTATGAAATTTGGAGACTGGTAGAAAAATTATTAGAAAAGTAAACTGTAGCACTTAGTGAAGACTCTTAAATCAAGACTAAAAAAAGTAACTGGAAATTTAGTAAAGACCTATAGCTACAATTCAATTCTGTTACCAAATGTTAGCTACCTGTTAAGTATATGCTTAGAATTAAAAATAGCTAATATCAAGGTAAAATATGTGACTGCTAATAACTCCAAGTTTCATTAAATTCACTATTTTTGTACACATTACAGTGAATAGTTATGCCATTATCAACTTTCACAATACAGAGAGGTTATTAGCTGTGTTCTAGGTAAGTGTTTTTCAAACTGTGGGTTGTAGCGCATTTGTGTGGTAAAATCAATTTTGGGTATTGTAACCACATTATTTTTTTTTTAAAGATTTATTTATTTGAGAGAAAGCACATATGGGGGAGGGGCAAAGGGAGAAGGAGAGAAAGTCGTAAGCAGACTCTGCTGAGTGCAGAGTGGGACTCAGGGCAGGGCCCGATTTCATGACCCTGATATCAAGGCCTGAAATCAAAAGTCAGAAGCTTAACCAACTGTGCCACCCAGGCAGCCCTGCAACCACATTATTAAAAAAATAAAAGGGAGGCTGGGTGGCTCAGTTGGTTAAGCATCTGCTTTCAGCTCAGGTCATGATCCCACAGTTCTGGGGTTGAGTCCCACATCAGGCTCCTTGCTCAGCGGGGAGCCTGCCTCTCCCTCTGCCTGCTTCTTCCCCTGCATGTGCTCTCTCTCTGTCTTTCTCTGTCAAATAAATAAAATCTTTCCAAAAAATAGGAGAGAGTAGAAAATAGAGTACATTGCCTTAAGGGTAAGTCTTGTGAAACTTCCATCTTTATGTATGAGGGTATATACCGGGTCACAGTATAAAATGTCTTTTACTATGTGTCTTGTTTGAAAAATTTGAAAGCCACTATCAGAAGAATACAGTAAAAAAGACTCATAGCTTAGTACCAGTAAATGTAGATGACTGTTTTTAAAGAAACTATAGTTTCTGACTTTGTGAGTTGTTCACTTTGTAGATGTGAAGAAAACAAATCTCGGAGCAAGGATGAATATCAAGCTGCAGTGGAAAGATTAATTATGGCTGCTCGTATATCAGATCCAAAGCTCTTCATTAAGCACATGACCGTCAATGTTAATAAGGAACAGGTTTATAGTTTGGAACACTGTTCTGCCCTGAAATGGTTGAAAGAGAATATGAAGTGGGCTGGAAAGGTCTGGCTTTTCAGTAACCATTAGTTAATAAAGGCTTTTTTTTTTTTTTTTTTTTTTTAAGTTCAAGTAATCATTGTTGAAAATAAAAGGCAGTAAAAATACAGTTTTCACTATATTCACCTTTTGCCCTTTATTGGTTTATATAGTAAGTTAATAGTTTCCAAACACTAAAAGTTTGAAGTATGCAAGATGATTTTATCCACACTGAAAAGTGATTTTTCAAATTACTTTTTGACTTCTCTTTAACTTAGGTAAACCCCTATTTATTCTGAAATCTAAACAGTGGGAGATCACAAACTGAATATTGTGTAGCATTTAATAAGAGGGAGACATAAAAGGGAAAGGTGAGCAGGTAACTGGAGTTTCCAGATAAATCTTTAGGGACATGAAATAAGTTTATAAACAGTACAGAGTCTAAATCCAATTCTACATCTGTAATCTAGAATAGTAAATACTAACGAAAAATGATTCAAATGCTAAAATTCTAGGGCACGTTCTGAGTTATACCAAAAAATTTTTAAATTACTATCTGAATAATTTTCCTTTAGTGTATCTTACAGTGTTTGTATTTTGAAAATTTGTCATTTGTTGCATTAGATATGACTAAAGAAAACAGTATTTTAAACATATATCACAACATAAATACCCTAAGGACTGTTCCTGATCACCTTAGGAAGTTTAAACTCCTTTTCTCAAGTCCTCTGGATCTGTAGCACATTCTCCAAGGTGATCATTCTCAATCTTGATTTAACACTTAAAAACAGAATTTAAAATCATTTAGAGAGAAAGTCTGAATAAAGTGAGTAATAAAGAGTAAGTCGTGACTGAGGGGATTGAAGGTATTTCCTAAAGTTTTCAAAATATGGTAATAGCATCACTGGAGTAAGTCTATACCCTCCCAAGACTAAAAAAAGTTAAGTCCTAGCACTTAACAAAATGCCTATTATCATATGAAATGTGAAATGAATACTAGAACAGGATATGGAAGTGAGGCAGAGGAGAAGTACAGAAAAATGCTCACTTCTCTAGTATGAAGAAACCCGGTGAGAGTAACTGCCATTACTTAAATGCGGCACCTAGAAAATAGGTTTGGAGATTAATACCCTCAGTTTGAGGCACTTTTGAGGACAAGCGAAGAGAATGGTAAGTGGACACTTAATAAATTAGTCCTTCCTATAGATGGAAACTGAAAACCAAAGAAAGGAGAGAAATATGAGACCATTTAGATGTCGGTGACCAGGATGCATCTGAAAAGATTAAAATGCGCAAGATGATAAATTAAGCTTTTAGAAAAAGAAAAGGGGGGGGGTTGAATGGAATGGATCACAAGTGACCAAATTGTCCAGAGCAAGAGCCGTTAGGGATGAAACAAATGGAGGCGTCTTTCTTTTTTCCCTCTCTGAACAGTGCCAAAAGGTAGAGAAAAGAGCGGTTGTTGCATTTGCCTAATTTCACTTGTGGCCATTCCTGGGGATAAAGCCACCGACCAAAGTAAAGCTAAATCCCAAAATGAATAGTTCTAAAAAGGGGGGCGGAGGGAATGCTTAAGGTTTGAAAATAGCAAGATCTCGAAGGGACCAACGTAAAAAAATGTAAACTGGAGAAAATGTTTAGGAATTAGCTATGTTTCTGTAAGGTATGCCAAAGAGCATACTTAAGTAAGACCTTTTAAAAAAGCTTTCAAGAGAGCCGACCTAAGGATTCAGCTCCGAAAACGACACGGGCGATTCCCAAGGCCAGCCTCGCCCCCTCCCTGGGTGCCCGGGCGGGAGGGCGCTAGGCGGTCCGGCGCATGCGCGCCCCCCCCCCTTTTTTCCAGGCTCCAGCGCGTGCTCGGTTACCCTCTGCTCCCCATCCTGTCCACCCCGTTCCGGTCAGGCCCCGCCACCTGCAGTCTACTCATTTTCCGACGCCCGCCGGCCTAGCCCGTTACGTCTCGGGAGGGCTCATTCGTCTCTCAAAGCTTTCCGCGGAGCCCCCTCCCAGCCGGTCGGTAAGAAGGCGGAGAGACAAGGGATTCAGGAGAGCGGGAACGACAACAGGGTCACCTGGGCACTGTTGTCAGCGAAGGCCTGCGGTTTGCTAGGGGTTCCTCCTCCCCACAGCCCGCTGCGCGCAGGCGCTCAGGGAAGAAGGCCGGGCGGGCGTCGGCCAATGAGAGCGCAAGCTCGGCCCCGGCAGGCCGCTGAACTCGCCTCGAGCGACCCGCCGCGGCCGGCGCCGGAAGGACGCGCGAGCGGTGCGCGCCCGACTGGGATTTCAGGGCGGGGGCTCAGCGATTACTGTCGGTAGGAACCTGTCAGCGGGTCCCGTGGGACGAAGGCCGGTGGGAACGCCGGACCCTGCGGCGCGCGCCCGTTAGTAGCGCTGGCGCACCGGTGCGCATGCGTCTCCGCACAGGCCCGCGGGAGCGACGCTCCTTCCTCCTGTTACGGGGTGGGAGGTGGAGCAGGTCGGAGGGATCCCACGCGGCGGACTCTGGCTAGAGCTGTAAGGAGCACGAGGGGAGGGCCTCCAGTGGTGCTTTCGGGCTGCTCAGCGCAGTAAAAGGGGTTTGGGGAGGCAGCGTGCAGTCACCTTAGGTCCACGTGATAACTTCTGAACTGAGGCGATGCCAGGGCCCGGAGTGTGCGCACCGCATCTGTTTTAGCTTTAGAAATGAGAAACCAAAGACTGTTTACGTTTGTTTCCGACAATGTTTCCCCGTAGTCCACTTACCATAGAAATGTTGTGATTCAAACCTCCTAGCAAAAGATTTAGAAGGAAGCTAAAGAACCTAGGTACTTTGTTTTTGCTATAACTTATTATTTACTAGGACTTGCTGCTTTGCTTTGTCTTGGCCCTTTTCGCTTCCCTGAGAAGTAGTCAACTGAAAAGCAATGAAAAATGCCTGCTTTTGTTTCTCCTTGACGAAACAAACTCCTTTTAAAAACTTGCAGTATAGTTACTGAGATAAATTCACAGTGAGAGTAGCCTGAGGATATTAGCCTTTGTTAAAATAAATTACTTTCGAATAAAAACTGTGCCAAATGGCCAAAGACCAATCCTAGGACCTTTATTTAACAAACATTGTTAACTATTTGTGTATCTGTCAGAGGTAAGCAAAACCCTTTTTCTCTAAACAACCCATAATTTGGCTTTTCCACTAAATTAGATACCTCTTTCCCCTAGGTTTGATCTGTAACTGCATAGATTTATTGCCCTAGCACAGAATTTAGGTTAAAATCAGAAATTTTCATTTTATGAAATACAAGCTAACATTACTATTAAGTGGATGATCGTGACTATTTAAGATGCTTTGTAAATGAATTGTGACTTTCCTCATCTTCCAGCCTCAATCCAGAGTTCTCTGTCTCCTTGGAAAATACCTTCCAAATCCACTCCCCCTTCTAAATATTGTACCAGAGATTTCCCCTGTAATACTCAATGCATGACTGTTATTTCATTAATTATATTTTATAATTATCTTTATTTTGCCACTCCCTCCGTCTTTCCTAAACTAAATTTCTGGACAAGTGGGATTGGCTTAATGTTTTTTTATTCCCAGTACTTTGCACAGAGCCTGGCTTATAAGAACTTGGTAAATGCCTGTTGATAAATTAGGTGAATTAAGGACCCAGAGTGCTTCCAAGCCTGAAGAGTTAATTATTTTATAGCATGCCTGAGGCCTTTTCCAAATGGAAGAATAGTAGGCTACATGGAATCTGCTTAAAAACCACCCATGTAAAAATTTGGACACAAGAAGTTGACCTCTGTGCCCCGGGATTTCAAACTGTTTTTCACTAGCAAGTGGGAACACCCAACTCTGCTCTGAAGCAGTGGATTTTCAATCTGCTAAAAGTCATTTTAACTTTCTGGATAGCTAAGTCCTACAAGGGAAAGAAATCTTGTCTTTTTAGCAATCACATTTCTTATAGTAAATTTAAAAGTTAACATTGCAGTTATCAGTCAGGCCCCTTACGATTTTGTTTTTTCTGGGGCCTGTTTATTTCTAACTAGAGTGTTGAAGTTGGGTTCTTGGTCTAGCAGAGATGAGACTGACCCAAGATCTGTACCACATGAAAAGGCAACCGGCCATGTCTGCCAGAGGGCTGAGGTTTAACCTTGTTTCCACTTAAAATTTTTTTAAGCGCAAAAACAGGGTAAACTATACAGAAAACAAAGAACTAGTTCAAGGAACACTTAAGATTATTTGATTTTTCACATACAATTGAATATCTAGGGATATTTCCCTAAGTTTGTTAAAGAAGTATTTTTAATTCTTAAAACTTAAAAGTTTTCTGATACATCAGTCCTGTAAAAATAGTCCTGGTGAAAAACAGTCCTGGTGAAATAAGGGTTCCCTAAACTGAAGTGTGCATCAGAATCCCAAAGGCATGTTAAAACAGATTGCTGGGCCCCATCCAGTTTCTGATTCTGCAGGACTGGGGTGGGGCCTGGTCATTTTTATTTCTAACAAGTTCTCAGAGATTCTGTTTCCAGCTTTGACAACCACTGCCCTAAAGGTTGTTTCCTGTTTCTTTTTCTCTTGTTTCTTCACTAATTCGTCTTTCCAAAAGGATCTTGATCCCATCATGCTTTCCCTTTCACTTAGTTGTCTGAGTCCACTCTTCGAGAAGATCTTATGGGAAATACTTAAGAAAAACTCAGGACTCCAAGGGAAACTATGCATTTCCTGTCTGATTCTTCAGCAGAACCAGAAAAAAATATTTTTCATTTTTTCCAATGATTTAAATAGGAAACAATTATCTTAAAATAATAATTTTGTTGAGTGTATATCAGAATTAAATGAATATTTTTTATGTATATAGTCATTTTCCTATAGAAATATAAGTTGGCCATCATTGGTGGGGGAAGGGGAGATTGTTGGCAAAAGTAAAAGTTCTATTTCTTCTCATGTTGTCTCTCTTCCTCCCAGCTGAGAAAACCGCTTTATTAATTCATTAAAAAGGCAGTTCCTATAGCACAATACAATTTTATTACACCCAGTTAGGTTTTGTTTTTTTTTTAAGAGAAGTACTACTGTGAAACTTTTTATTACTTAGCAAGTGCTAACTTTGTCTTTGAATAATAAAAATAAGCAGTCATATTTATTTGTTCAAATAGATTTAGTTTTTTCCCTAAAGTTTATGAAATTAAATCATACATTTGTAATTTTTTTACTTGTATGTAGTCTTGCTCTGTATTTTTTAAGACTTTCACACACCCTTATTGTGATAATTCTGAGTTTTCCAATTAAGAAATTTGTTTTTGGATAAAATGTTTTGTTTAAATACATGTTCTACCTATATGTAAGCCCTTATTAGGAGGAGGAAAAGGAATTCTGCAGAATTTTATTCACCCTGAATTATGTAATAATAATAGTTGTCACTTACATGAATTTTCTATTTGCTAGATGTTGCTAAATCCTTTATGCACATTATTATATTTAAGTTTCACAAAAGTACTGAGACAGCCCCTACTTTTAAGCATAATATACTCCTTAGAACATGTACAAAAGTCTAATGCAGGGGTGGGGGGCGCCTGGGTGGCTCAGTTATGTGTCTACCTTGGGCTGAGGTTATGGTTCTGAGGTCCTAGAGTCCTGGGGTTTTGGAATTGAGTCCCATGTGGGGCTCACTGCTCACTGGGGAGTCTCCTTCTCCCTTGGCGCCTCACCCTGCTCTTGCTGGCGTGCTCTCTCTCTCTTTAAAATAAATAAAATATTTTTTGAAAAAAGTCTAATGTGGGATTCCATATCCAGAGAGCTAAAAAATAATATTTTAGATTACATTTCAGCTTTTAGAGATAGACTGTAATGAATATTTCCAGCATTTTATACATATCTTTCAACATTTTCTCAAAAACATACAGTGCAGATAACTTTGGTCCAGTGACTAGACAGATGATAACAGCTATATTGTTTCATTGGTATTAAATTTGTTAGTCTTCATTACCAGTATTAGAATTGTAATTCTTCCCTTTTGATAAAGACAAATGTCAATAAAATACTTACTGAATTGACATTTTCTACAACAAGGTTTCTGACTAAACTACTTCTGTCTAGCAGACTATAGCATAGTGTTAACTCCAAGTATTCTCTCAGCTCATGAAAATTTTTAAATTTTTAATTAAAGGGCAGTTTGGGGTGACAGTATTTATTTACAGGTGTTTCTGCTGTAATGACGTAAACACGTTCCTGGAAATCCAGACATTCTACAGAATAATACACTAAAATAACAGGGTTTATAAAGAAAAAAATACACACCACTCAAAACAAGACGTGAAAGTCTCCAGCTTTTTCTTCTGTACTAACAGCTTTCCAGGTTGCTTGATGAAAAATGCAGGGAGACTTGAAGCTGCTAACCATCCGCTTCTTAAACCAAAGGAACTCCTGGGGGATTTTCATGTTTTGTCATTAAGGTCTTTACTTACGGCTAAAGCCTTTGTAATTGTAGAAAGATCACCTCTGATCTCTCCAAACCTTTAATGTTCTGGGAAAAAACTGTATAGGATATAACATCTTTCCCCTATTCACCAATTGCACATAAGCTAATTCACATTTAACTTTCTTCATAGAAAAGGCAGCTCTTGAACCATCCGTATTATTTATGAGGTGAGAAAACAGACTCAGGATGGTAAAATAACTTGCCCATGCTCACACAGGTAGTCAGCATCAAGATCAAGAATTGAATAGAGATTTCAGACAGGACATCCTCCCTTTCCTAACCATTGTGCAGACTGCCTTCTCTGACAGTGTCATGTTAACTAAAGCATTTTTGCCTTGCACTGGCTTAGATCAGCACAATCCAATAGAAATATAATATGAACCACGGATGTAATTTTACATTTTTCTGGTAGTAAACTGCCGAAGACAAAATCAGGTTGTGTTTTACTTTTTAAAAAGCAAAAAAATAAAATAAGATTAATTTTAATAAATTATTTCAACTTCTAATCGATACAGAAAAGTATTAATGAGGTACTTTGCATTCTATCTTTGTACCAAATCTTTAAAATCCAATGCATACTTTACACTTAAAATGTGTCTCAATTTGGAGTAGTCACATGTGGCATAGGCCTACATGCTAATTCTTTTTACTGCCATGTGAACATTTTTTTAACTTTTTTTTAAAGATTTTATTTATTTGAGAGGGAAAGGGGGAGCTGGAGGAGGAGTAGAAAGAGAGGGACCAGCTGACTCAGCGCTGAGCATAGAGCCCTATGCTGGGATTGATCCCAGGACCCCGAGATCAAGACTTCAGCCTAAACCAAGAGTCCTACACTTTACCCACTAGCCACCCAGGTACTGCCCACCACCTTTTTAGGAAGTCACCTACTCATCCAAAAAGCAGGCAGGAAACACCTAACTCTTAACCTGTAGTAGCGTTTTTCTTTTTAAGTTCTCTCTAAATCTAGAAACCATGATTTAATGTTAAGACTTGTATTTAGGAACATTTTATTTTCATTGGGAGAATCTGTGGTCCCATTTCTAAGTATTCAATGCCCTTTATTAGTCATTGCTCAGTAGTAATTTTACCCTATGATTACAAAGTGGACAGTGAATGTATAGTTTTTCTGTACAACTGAAAACCAGTACTTGAAGTATAAAAACTTGTTTAAATTCAAGTTAGTACAAAAGCTTTTTTTTTTTTTGCCTTTTTTTTTTTTTTTAGAAATGCTTCTAAAACTTGCTACATAAAGTCTGCACAAAAAAAAATTTCTCTACACAACATACTGCTGTGCTCCATGATTGAAAATCATTAAGGATGCATTCTCTATAATTTTAGCAATTTTGCTGTTGGTGATTCTTTGGAGACTAATTCTGAGCTAACTCAGAAGTTGTAGAGCTACTTTCTATGGTAAATGAGCTGCTTTTCCTAACAAATCTTATTCATAAGTGTTTAGATATGTATTTAGTGTAACTTGGCTGTCTGCCTTGAAAACTCTTTATGAATCAGATTTGAAGCAGCTAGTCTTTCCTGAATTCATTTCAGAATTTTTGTCTTTATAGTGTGATTTAATTTTCAAACTTCAAAAGTTTTTCATACCAGTTATAAGTTTCTTTTCAGTGTTGTGTTTGTTTTGATATCTTGCTTTTGAAAATGTGTATAGTAGAGCATGTTGTTTGGACCACCTACCTTACTCATTGGATGGAGACATTTTGATTTTATGACTTTCTAAGATACTGCTGCAAAAGGCAAAACAGGTTGCATTGTTGTATTGTATGCCAAGCTGCCTTGCATTGTTCAGTAATTCTGCCTTTTCAAGGGTGCTTTTAGGATCAGTGTATGCTGAATAATGGATGTTGGTTAGAACATGGCTGCATATTTCATTCCTTTCCCATCTGTATTCTTGGATGATCATGTGCCTTTCAAGTACTACTCCTCATTTCTTATCCACAGTTTTAGCTCATTTATTAGTATCTTTGCATTTAAATGGCATAAATTTTCTTAATAATATAAAAAATTAGGGGCGCCTGGCTGGCTCAATCAAAAGAGTATGTGACTCTTGATCTCAGGGTTGTAAATGTGAGCCCCACTCTGGGTGTAGAAATTACAAAAAAAAAAAAAAAAAGAGAAAAAACCTTTAAAAACATAAAAAATGAAATTTCATTATGTGTGAGTGTGGTGAGCTGTTTCTTCTTGAGCTAAATTGGGACTACAGTCTAAGACTGTCTTTGGACAGATCTCCCAGAGGGGTAGGGTCCTGTCTTAAATACCAAGTGAACAACACCCTTTCCTACTATATACATTTTCTTCATTTAATTTGAATGCTAAAAGCATTGATTTAAAAAAATTTAAAAACATGTCACACGTTCATTATAAATAAACTAGGAAATTAAAAAAATTAAAGCACTTAATATCCTACTACCTAGAGATAGCCAGCTAGAAATTGCATATGTATTTCCATCTAGTCTTTTCTTTGCAAGCTTTGAGCCTTGTATCTGTGCTATCTTAACTAAGATTATATTATCCTGGTTATTTCTTGAAGAAATTTGGTGAGAATTCAGTCCATCACAGATTGCACTCAACCTTTAGATAGTCCAAATGGTTTTCTTTCCTCATTGCATTTCCACTTGATCTCAGAAATCTTCAAAATGGTAGGAGTATTTCCTGTATCTGTGTATTCGTCTCAAACAATATATAAAGGTAAATGGTTAAGTAAAATCACCTTTTTATAAACATTTAAATGAATACCTCTAAACACATTATATATCCTAGAGACTTGCCATACCAGTCAGCCAGAATATAAAGAATCCATTGTTGTTTGAATATGTACAATTTTAAAGGTAATTCTTTGTCTTTAAAATACACATTTCTATCATTCTGTTAATGGCAGTTATGCTTCGTTACATTATCTTGGTTCGGGTATATTAACTACATCATGAAAATATATTTTTTTGAAGGTGGAGAGGAGGGAACAGACAGAGGGAGATGGAGAGAGAATCTTAAGCACGCTCCACACCCAGCGGGAGCCTGACATGGGGCTGTATCTCATGAGCCTGAGATCATGACCTGAGCTGAAATCACGATCTGGACATTAACCATCGGAGCCATTCAGGTGCCCCTCATGAGAATATTTTTTAAGCATACTTAATGCTCAAGATTTGATGGAGTATGATTTTAGACATCAGTTGGTTTGTTTGGAGAGAATATGCTGCTCAACAGATCTCTAGAAGAGTGGAATAACGGAGAGTGAGAAAGCTAAGAGCTTGATAATAGAAGGAAAAATAATGTTTTACCTAGTGGTTATTGTGTGAATAATGTGGCATTTCGAGACTTTTTAGGGAATACTTTTAGGTTTTTTTTTTCCTCATAGGATATTTTTTTTTTTATCACTATGTCAGTTGACATGGATACCATATTGTAGTAGAAGACCTTCCTAAAATCAAAATTATTGGAAAAGTTCATGTAATTACAATCTCTTCCCTCTTTTCTCTGCCTAACTTAAAAAAAACAAAAAACAAAAAAACAAAAACTTTTTTAGAGCGGTTTTAGGTTCACAGCAAAATAAAGTATAAAATTCTCATATACTCCCTGTCCCTGATACACACAGTCTTCCACATCTGCATGGGACATTTGTTACAATTCATGAACTTACAATGACACATCATTATTACCCAAAGTCCATAGCTTACATTAGTGTTCACTCTTGGTGGTGTGTGTTCCATGGGTTTTGACAAAAGTAGAATGATATGTACCCACGGCTCCAAAAATCCTCTGTGCTCCATCTATTTTTTCTCTCTTCCTGCAATCCCTCACAACCACTGAACTTTTTACTGTCTCTATCATTTGCCTTTTCCAGAATATTATATAGTTGGAATCATATAGTATATAATCTTTGCACATTGGCTTTTGTCACTTAGTAATTTGCATTTAAGTTTACTCCATGTCTTTTTGTGGCTTGAAGGCTCATTTCTTTATCATTTTTAAACTTTTAAAAATTTACATTGAATTTAATTAAACTGAAAAAGGACAGTTCTTGGGGCGCCTGGGTGGCTCAGTCGTTTAAGTACCTGCCTTCGGCTCAGATCATGATCTCAGGGTTCTGGGATCAAGCCCAGCCTCAGCTCCCTGCTCAGCAGAGAGTCTGCTTCTCCTTCACTCTCTCCCTCCATGTTCTCTCTCTCTGCCTCTCAAATAAAAATAAATAAATAAATCTTAAAAAAAAAATAGTTCATCCATTTCTTCCCCTCTACCCCCACCCCTACTTTTGCAGCCACCAATCTGTTCTCTTGTATTTATGAGCTTGGTGGGTTTCTTAATTTTGTTCTTGTTTATTTTTTAGGTCCCGCATATAAGAGAGATCATACAGTATTTATCTTCCTTTTCCTAACTTATTTCACTTAGCGTATTGTCCCTGATATCCATCTATGTTGTTGCAAATGGCAAGATTTCATTCTTTTTTATGACCGAGTAATATTTGATTATATAAATATACCACATCATCTTTATCTATTCATCTACCGGTGTGATGTGGTTGTGTCCATATCTTGGCTATTGTAAGTAATGATGCAAGAACATGGGGACGCATATATCTTTTCGAATTAGTGGTTTTGTTTTCTTTGGATAAATACCCAGAAGGAATTGTTGGGTCATAGGATGGTTTAATCCTTAATTTTTTGAGGAAACTCCATAGTGGTCACACTGACTTACATTCCCACAATACTATACAAGGGTTTCCTTTTCTCCACATTCTCACCAACTCTTGTTATTTCTTTTGTGTTTTTGATAATATTCTAAAGAGTATGAAGTGATATCTCATTGTAGTTTTCATTTTTTTCCTGATAGTTAGTGAGGTTGAGCATCTTCATATGTCTCTTGGCCATTCTGTATGTCTTTTTTGGAAATATGTCCATTCAGATCTTCTGCCCATTTTGTAGTCTGATTGTTTGTTTGTTTGCTATTGAGTTGAGTTCTTTATATATTTTGAATATTAGTCCCTTATTGGATACATAATTATTTGCAATTATTTTCTCCCATTCAGTAGGTTGCCTTTTCATTTTATTGATGGTTTCCTTTGCTGTGCAAAAGCTTTTCAGTTTGATGTAGGCCTAATTGTTTATTTTTGCTTTAGTTACTTTTGCTTTTGGTATCAGATTTCAAAAAAACCATTGCCAAGACCTATTTTAAAGAGCTGGCCACCTTTGTTTTCTTCTAGGAGTTTTATGCTTTTAGGTCTTATGTTGAAGTCTGTAATCCATTTGGAATTAATTTTTGTGTCCAGTTTACTTCTTTTGTATATGGCTGTCCAATTTTCCCAGCATTATTTCTTTTTTTTTTAATTTTTTTAAATTTTTGTTTTCGAGACAGAGAGAGTGTGAGTGAGTGGGAAGGAGGGGCAGAGGAGAGGGAGAGAGAATCTTTATTTATTTATTTATTTGACAGAGAGATCACAAGTAGGCAGAGATGCAGGCAGAGAGAGAGAGAGGAGGAAGCAGGCTTCTTGCCGAGCAGAGAGCCTGATGCGGAACTCGATCCCAGGACCCCGAGATCATGACCTGAGCCGAAGGCAGAGGCTTTAACCCACTGATCCACCCAGGCGCCCCTTCCCAGCATTCTTTCTTTCTTTTTTCTTTTCTAATATTTTATTTATTTATTTGACAGACAGATCACAAGTAGGCTGAGAGGCAGGCAGAGAGAGAGGAAAGGAAGCAGGCTCCCTGCTGGGCAGAGAGCCCGATGCGGGGCTCTAACCCAGGACCCCGGGATCATGACCTGAGCTGAAGGCAGAGGCTTTAACCCACTGAGCCACCCAGGCGCCCCCCAGCATTATTTCTTGAAGAGACTGTCTTTTCCCCATGGTATATTCTTGACTCCTTTGTCATATATTAATTAACCATAACATGCATAGATTTATTTTGGGGCTCTGTATTCTGTCCCATTAATCCAAATGTCTCTTTTTATGTCAGTATCATACTGTTTTAATTACTGTAGCTTTTGAAGATTCTTCCATGTCTTTTCATGGCTTGATGGCTCTTTTGTTTTTTAGCCCTAAATAATAATCCATTGTTTAGATATACCACAGTTTATCCATTCATCTACTGAAGAACATCTTGGTTGCTCCCAAGTTTTGGCAATTATGAATAAAGCTTTTATAAACATCTGTGTGGGGGTGTCTATGTGGCTAAATTGGTCAAGCTTCTGCCTTCAGCTCAGGTCATGATCCCGGGGTCTTGGGGTCAAGTTCTGCATCAAGCTCCCTGCTCAGGGGGGATCTGCTTCTTCCTCTGCCTGCCACTCCCCCTGCTTGTGCACCACCCACCCCCTACTGAACAACTAAATAAAATTTTTAAAAAAATATTTAAAAAACTAAGCATCTGTGTGCAGTTTTTTATATAAGGATAGTTTTCAGTTCCTTTGGGTAAATACCAAGGAGTGTGATTGCTGGATCATATGGCAAAAGCATGTTTAGTTTTGTAAGAAACTGCCCTACTGTCCTGGCATTCCTGCCAGCAGTGAGTAAGAGTTCCTGTTGTTCCACAGTCTCATCAGCATTTGGGGTTGCCAGTGTTCTGGATTTCGGCCATTCTAATAGATGTGTAGTAGTGTTTCATTGTTTTAATTTGCAGTTCGCTAATGATATATCATGTTGAACATCTTTTCATATGATTATTTGTCATCTGTATATCTTAGTTTATAAGGTATCTGTTCAGGTCTTTGGTTCGTTGTTTTTTTTTTTTCTTTGTTCAAAAACCTTGTTTACTATAAAGACAAAACACCAAAATAGGTATAAATAATATAAAATTGGTTCAGTTGGGTAAAATTTTTAGTTAAAATATCTTGATATATTTAAAATAACAAAGGACGCATTTAATTTGGCCCTTTCTTGAATCAGGTTGTTCATTTTCTTGTTGAATTTTAAAAAAAAATTTGTGTGTATTTTGGATAACAGCCCTTCTTCAGTAATGTGTATTTTTTGCAAATATTTCCTCTCAGTGTGTGGTTTGTCTTCTCATTGTCTTTTGCAGAGCACAAGATTTTAATTTTAATGAAGTTCACTTTATCATTTCTTTTTTTCACAGATCATGCCTTTGGTCTTGAATCTAAAAAGGCATCAACATACCCAAAGTCATCTAGGTTTTTTCAAGTGTTATCTTCTAGAAGTTTTATAGTTTTGTGATTTACATTTAAGTCTGTGATCGATTTTGAGTTAATTTTTGTGAAGGGTATAAGTCTATGACTACATTAATTTATTTGCATGTCAATGTCTAGTTGTTCTAGTACCATTTGTTGAAAAGACTATCTTTGCTCTAAAGATCAGTTGACTGTACTTATGTGGATCTATTTCTGGGTTGTCTGTTCCATTCCATTGATCTGTTTGTTCTTGTACCAGTACCACAGAGTTGATTGTTATAGCTTGATAGTAAGTCTTAAAGTCAGGTAATGTCATTCTTCCAACTTTGTTCTTCTTCAATATTGAGTTGGCTGTTCTTAGTCTTTTACCTGAGTTAGATAGTATCCATAAAATAACTTTTTGGAGTTTTTATTGGGATTGCACAGAATCTATAGATCCAATCTATTGTCCTATAGATTAAATTGGAAAGTACTTCTTGACAATATTGAGTCTTCCTATCCATGGACATGGGATATCTCTCAATTTATTTAATTCTTTCATTTCATTCTTCATTTTTGTAGTTTTACTCATTTAGATTTTGTGCATATTTTGTTAGATTTATAGGTAAACATTTCATTTTTGGGGATTTGCTAATATAAATGGAAATTTTTTAATTCAAATTCCACTTGTTCATCACTTGTATCTGCTTAACTTTTTAAGTGATTAATGGATGCCTGGGAATTGATGTTCATATACATTCAGAAATGTTTTGCCACCTGAGACCTGTGAGAAGGTAAGCTTTGTGGCCCATTGTGTAATTAGTATGGGGAGGGATTCTGTTATGTATTTGACTAATTTTAATTTATTATTATTTTTCAAATTCTAAAATTATATTATGGTAGTGGAGGGCAAGAACAAGAAAAGAAAAAGAAAATTCATGTGACCATCCAGGTCCACCAAGAGTTCATTCAGGGCAGCAGGTGAATAGAATACCATCTTCCAGAATAGTTCAGTGTGAAAACATTAAGAGGAAAAAAGGTAAAGTTTGTCCTTAGCACAGTTTCTGTTATGTTGCCCTCAAGTCTATTGCTATTGTGTAGAAAACCACTTTACATTTAAATTGTATAGTAAGGTCATTTGACTACTGTATTTGCTATTTATGATAATCTAAATCCTACTTCAAGAAAGGATTTAAGGAGTTCAGCTATAAAATTTGATTGGCATTTTATAATAGGCATATATAGGATAATTGCAGGAGCCCTGTAGAGAAAAAGATTATTGTGTTAAAAAGCAGAACTGATTAAACAATTACTCAGACGTCAAATTTAGTTCTGGCTTCTTGGTAGCCAAGCCAAAAAAGGGAAAAGTCGAGTGCATTTGGCTCCAAATATGTAACTAAATAAAACATTACATAAAAATGATATGTGAAGTTTTAACCTTCTAAAATATATTTGGCAAAATATAAAATAACTATCCTGTTCAAGTAAATAGTCACTGACAAAAGGGAGTTATTTTGGGGAAACAGAGTTTTTCCACCAACTTGTATATGACAAGGATTCTCAAAGAAAGGGAGACTTTCTCTGATTGAATTTATGACACAGTTCTTAGGACATGGAGGGAAGAGGGGGAGAGGCAGGGAAACAAAGAATCTGAGATAGAGTGCGCCCTGAAAAACTGTTCTGCAGTTGTGTAGACCTTCTTCATGTTGTGATATCCTAATACTGTTCAACCACAGAAAACCAGGCTAATGTATTGTTATTTTCATTCTCTAATATGAGGAGAGCTCATTGGAGCCTGGAGGAATGCTTGCCTCCTCACTCTGTGTCATTGACAAGCAGTGAATAGTAGTGGTTGCATAATAGAGCCATGCTTCCAGCTTGTTTTATTCTAGCCTTCAGAAAACTGTATTTTAATTGTAATGCATAAAATACCAGTTTCATAACAATAGTTACCCTTGGCACACACAGTATCCAGTGATATTTTCTGTTGCATGTCTTCTCTTTTTTTAATGTTAGTCATGGCCCCATAAGCTTATTTTATAGCACTGTGGATCATGAAAACTAATTGCAGTGCAAATTCTTAGTTGTTAATTAGAAATCAAGTCATATGCTTTAAGTATGAAATAGATACCAGTAGTGACCTTCTGTTACTTTAGTCTGTAAATTCCCTATCTCCTAAAGTGTTAATGGCTCTCCTTTTGATTTAACTCAAGGCAATTTTGCTCTAATCAGTAGGATAACTTTCTTTTTTTTTTTTTTTAAATCCATGTGAGTTAACAAATTTCTTCTTTACGTAGTCTGTGTTCTACAAAAACTAGAAGTAAATTGTGCATGTATTTTTAAATGTACTTGAGATACTTATATTTAAATCCTCTAGTGTAAAAGTCAGCAAGGTATAGTCCATGGTCAGATGGCCCCACTGCCTGTTTATTTAAGTACAGTTTTGTTTGACCACAGCCACACTCATTCATGTGCTTTATTGTGGCTGCTTTCCCACTACAGCAGCAAAGTAGAATAGTTGTAACACAGGCCATGGGGCCCACAAAGCCTAAAATGTTGACTCTATGACCCTTTTTTAGAAAAAGTTTGCTGATCCCTTTTCTAGTGATTCGTCTTTCAAAAAATTTAATCCTTTCCTAATGTTTTATAAATCCAGATTTCCATGTGCTAAATTTGCTCAATTTCAAGTAACATAATATTGCTTTTGATATAATTTTCCTTGATTCTGTTAAGTTTCCTTTCATTAAATACCTACTAGACATTCATTTAACCTACATTAACAATAATATTTGTGCCATACCCTCCGCTGTGCAGCTATAAGGTACCCGCTGAGTTCTCTTGTCTCTGCGGTTCAGTGGATTTGCCTCAAAGCCCCACTTTACCAGCTGTCAGTGCCCAAGCAGAGCAGGAACATGAAGTCAGGTTCATTCTAGCAAGACATGGGACTCTGCCAGTGGGTGCCTTTGGTCCAACTCCTCATTGGCCTGGCTGACCCTTCTTGGAACTTGTGCTGCAGTCCAAGACTTCCTACCCAGTCCTCCGTCCCTCTCAGACCTACATTGTGGTCTGAAAGATCTCCCCATCTTCTCCCTTTCCCGGTTCTCTACACATCTAAGTGTGTCTTGACCTCTGCTTTTCAGCGGTTGCCAACCAACATAGCCAACCTCAGCTTGTATGTGTAATATGGTTACTGCCTTCAAGGGCCCATGGTAGCTGATGTGTATGGGTGGATAGAGGAAGAGAGAAACAAATGGAAACATCATTTATACTTTATGGTATTGTTGCAAATATGGTGGGTAAGCAGTTTCTGTTTTTAGGGTTTAGAAGAGGGAAAGAACTATAGTGAGGATACAAAAGGGAAGATTGTGGGGGAAGTGGGCACCTTGTCTCCTGGTGTATAGTACTTACACAGTAATTGTTCAGTGAGTGGGAACAGCTTGGGTAGGTGGGACGGGGGCACTGGGAGCATGTTTAGGGCTGAGAAATCATGCAGAAATGAAGGAGGAATGAGAAAGATTACTTTGGCCCAAAGTTGTCTAAGAATGGTAGGAAATCACTGTAGAAAGACAGATTGGAAATGATTACAGAGGATTGGAAATACCAGACTAAGAAGTGGATTTTATTCGCAGGAGTTGAAACACCAGCAAAGGTGTTATAGTAGGGAATACTGTGGTAGTGGGATTTTAGGAAAATTAACCTGTATAGAAAATTGGAAAAGACACTAGGGGGTAGATGAATTGTACAGTTTAAACTTTTTGGTGTTAGTGGGCGGCAGAGAAATGGAAAGAAGGAATGGTTTCCGGGGACATTGTAAAGTGAGAAGAAACAACCAATTTCCAGAGTACCCAAAATTGAGCAGTGGTACTGGCTGTGGATTTGTACTCTGGCAACACAGAGAAAAGGGGTACCGCAGTGACAGAAATAAGGAAGATAATCTTGGGTTGAACTGCTTCCTTGCTTTCTGTACCCAGGCTGAGATTAGAAGAAAAACAGTGACCTCTACTCCTTTTATTAGACACATAAAATTTGAGAGGCTGGCAGGATAGCTTAAGTGTCTGTGAGACATTTGGGAATGAGAAATGAAGCTCAAACGGGGAATCAGTGGAGCTGTCACTGTTTGCTTACATGGCCTGATATTGAGGCCATCAGTACTTGGCTTATTGCTTACTTTATTGTTTAGACTCCTGTTTGAATATGTGCCCCCCAAAAAAAGGAAAAAAAGAGGTAATCTGAAAATATGGCTGGTCTCCAGATTGCCAAAAAATCTCTGTAAATGATCCTGTAATCTCTATCATTTTAAAAATATAATAGCCTTCCATTCACTCAATAATGTTTGAGACACACTTCTACTCAGTATTGTATGAGGTCATATATGAGACAAAAGGGTGCCTCATATTTAGACTTCTTTATAGACTGTTATAGAATGGAAAAGGTAAAATTATAATGTTCAAAAATAGATGTCACAGAAGTGCTTCCCAAAAATTGCAAATAATTTCATCTGGATTTAAAACTGTACTTTAAAAAATACTCCTAGGTATGTTTTGCCAAAATTTAAGAATGAGAGTGTCGAGTTACCCAACTAGGATAATTTTAGCATGCCAGCTATGAGGAGGTAAACTAAGGGGCATCTTGTATTTCTTTTTAAGCATTGTACTCAAAATATTTTTCACTAGAAAAAAAGATTACACTATGGATATTGAGGGTTTTTTTCTCTGAAGAAAAAAATGATACAGGAAATTGTCACCATCTGCAATAAAGCCACTTAACATTTCAAAGTAGTGTTTGAGGGGAAATTTTATTATTATTAATTAATATTATTTTCTCATATTGCATCAGAGGAATTTATAACCACTGTTTTTAGAAACCATGTGGCACTCTCTGCTTGTTAAAACTCTAATATATTTCTTATTTATTTGTTAAATTCTTTTTAATTGAAGTATAATTGACATACAGTGCCCTATTAGTTTCAAGTATACATCATAATGATTCAATATTTTTATACATTATTAACAGATATCCATGATAAGTTTAGTTACCATCTGTCACCATACAAAGTTTTTACAATATTATGGAGTGTATTCCCTATGCTATACATATATCCCCACAACTTAACCACAGTTTTTATTTCTGTCTTGTTTCTATGGTAGTTTCCATATGTAATAATTTTAATGTTATTGTCACTTTATATATCAGGGATCTGTGTGTGTGTCTGTGTGTGTGTCAGTGCCTTGGTGAATAATAAATCCACATCTTTTTAAAAGGTTATGTCTAGAGAAGATATTTCCACACTGGTTTCTTTCCTCAAGAACTTTATCAGGAGCTGAAGCCGTCAATGCCTTGAGGCCATTCTACTTTGCAGTACATCCAGATTTCTTTGGACAGCACCCCAGAGAAAGGGTAAACATTTATTTATTTATTTAACCTTTAGTCCCCATTTCATAACTTGAAGTTTTGCTAATTTTTGACACAATATAATACACTGTTGTACAAATTTGGATTGTTCTGTTATAGTAATAAAGTTAGTGTTTTGACTTGCTTTGAAAATATACATATTGAAAATTGAAAATCTGATTATTGATGTTTTATGAAATCTGAGAGAATGGAAAATCCATACATTGGGCTCTGCTCCCAGTTCCTGGCACAGAGCTCCTGATACTCTTGTAACTGCCTAAGTGAGAAGAGCACTAGAAGCATCTCTTGTTCTGCTCTTTGGTCTTTGGCCCCATCCCTGACACCTGACTCCTAAAGGCCTTGTAAATCCCTATATGATAGGAGCACCAGGAGCACCTTTTGTTCCAGTGTGGTGACCCTGGGTGGCTCGTACATGGGAGCTGGTCACCAGAAGGACCAAGGCATGATTAGAAGCTTGGAATTTTCAGCCCCAACCGTCAACCTCCAGAGAGGAGAAAAGGGCTGGAAATAGACATAATAATTGGTCATGCCTACATGAGGATCATGCCTACATGAGGAATAAAATTCCAGTAGTATGGGGTTCAGACAGCTTCCAGGTGGGCAAACATATCTACCCTGGAGGGTAGTACTCCCAAACTCCATGGAGACAAAAGCTTCTGCACTTGGGACCCTGTGTCTCTCTTCAGCTGATTGTTTATCTGTGTCCTTTATTATATCATGTAATATGGTAAACATGAGTTTTTCACTGAGTTCTGTGAGCTGCTCTAGTGAATTAATAGAATCTAACGAGGGGGTTGCTGCAAATTGCTGGTTGGTCAAAAACACAAGTGATAACAGGTGTGACAGACATCTGAAGTGTGTATATGGGGGTGTGGCGGCAGAGGGAGAGGACGGTCTTGGGGAACTGAGCCCTTAACTTGTGGGATCTGATGCTGTCTCTGGATATATAATGTCAGAATTGAGTTAAATTGTAGGACTTCCAACTGGTGTCAAAGAGAATTGCTTATTGTGGGGGAAAACCTCCACTCATTTGGTGACCAAACATGTCGGAAGTCATGTTTTTTGTGTGTCAAGTATTTTGTGTGAATATACAGAAGGCACACAGGAGATAGACTGGGTTTTTTCCCTATATATGAAGGCTGTCATTTTTTATGAGGGCAATAAAGCTATCATGGAGAGTCTTTTTACTATTAGTATTAGTAATACTAAGTAATACTTAGTATTACTAAGTATTAGTAATGTTTTCTGAACCAGTGTTTGGAGTAAAATTGAGTGTTTGAAAGAAAATTTCAGGCTTCTGTCACCATGGTCAGTCTGTTTTTTAAGGATGTTTACAAGGAAAGTTTTTCAGTGCCCTAAGTGGTTTTCCCTTCTGTTGCATGCTGCTGGTTCTCTTCCCTACAGCCTCACTTACTGTGTGCTCAAGGAATGCAGATGGAGATGAGAAGTAACTTATAATAAACTTAGTGAGGATGGTCAATATTATTTCATTTGTTCTCTTTATTTTCTTTAACATTAACACCTGGTTTAATGTTAAAAGGAATTTAGAACTCTTAAAAATTTAGAACATTTTTATATAGTTTTTTTCTACTTGCAGTGGAAAAAAATTTAATTAGTAAAATGAATCAACAGAAAAATATCCATTACTTTGAGGATGTTAATTATTTAAAGTTTTTAAACCCAACATATGTGGAAAAATTATGCCTAGTCGTAGGTGAATGTTTTCCCTCCTCTACCAGTGTATCTTTTGTTTTTTTATTAAAACTACTGTGTGCTCCAAAAGGTGAGCTCAGCAGGCATGTGTTACTTAAACTCTACATTCCAAAGAAATGCCTGGCTTTGGTATTCGCCCTTGACTGCCTCCTGGGAGAGAAGCTCTGAGCCCTTAGAATATCCTGCCTGATGGGAATCTTTTGTATGTGTGAGCTATCAGGCCATGCCAGATATTTTACGCTAAAAATGTGATTTTTTTTTTTGGTGAATGCCTGTTTTCATATGTTGGGGTCCCTCTGGGTGTGCTGGAGACTATTTGAACAGCTAAGGTCAGTCACAAGGCCACTACATGCCTGCTTGATTGAGCCCAGTAAAATGCTGGACACCAGGGCTTGAATGAGCTTCCTTAGTTGGCAACACTTTTCATGCATTGTCACACATTGTTCCTGGGGAATTAAGTGCTAGCTCTACAAATCCACTGGGAGAGAACAACTAGAACCTTGAAACTGGCCTCTTCTGGACTCTATTCTACATGCCTTTTCCTGATTTTAATCTGTATCCCTTTGCTGATTTTAATCTCTATCCTTTTGCTGTAATAAACCATAACTGTGAGTGTAACAATTTTTCTGATTTCTGTAAATCCCCCTATCAAATTGAACCTGAGAGTGGTCATGGAGAGCTTTAACACAATATGGCTAAAATGTAATTATCCTAGTAAATTAATATAGCTGACCCTTGAATAGTGCAGGGGTTGGGACACTAACCCCCTGCACATTTGAAGATCTGTATATAACCTTTGACTTCTCCCAGAACTTAAATACTAATAGCCTACTATTGACCAGAAGTCTTACCAACAATATAGTTAACACATATTCTGCGTGATATGTGTATTGTATTCTATATTCTTACAGTAAAATAAGGTAGAGAATATAAAATGTTATTAAGAAATCATAATGAATAAAAAAAAAATCCATGTATAAGTGGTCCCATGAAGTTCAAACCCATGTTGTTGAAGAGTCAGCTATATTTTCATTTACTCTTTTGACTTGTATTTGAGTGCCTACTTTGTTTGGTTTGGTTTCTGGGTTTTTCCTGGGGGGTCAGTCACGTAGATGTGGTTTGTCCTTTCCTTTCTTGTTTAAGTGTCACATTCATGAGGCTTTCCCAGATTGCCCTATGTGAAACTGTCACCCTGCCTTCTTTCCCAGCACTCTCTGTTCCCATATCCTGTGGTACTGTTTCTGTTTACCTGCCATATTAGACATACTGTCACCAAAATGCAAGCTCTGGGAAGGCAGTTCACCCTTCCTGGCCCCTCATGTTCACTCAGTACAGTCTTCTCTGCATTTGTATGGAACACCCTTGTCTCTTTTCTAGAAAAACAGACTGAAAGTGCTATCTAAGCAGCAACAGAATAGGGTCTCAAAGTGAAGCACAGCTACTCTTAATCCTCTTCATTTTAACTCAGTTTTAAAATACAGAAAACATTTCTAGGTTTCAAAAATCAAAACTAAATACAAAGTTTACTCAGAAGTCTCACTCCTATCCCCATTTCTTTTACCCCATTCGTATAACTTCTGGAGATAACCATTTTTATTGGTTTCTGGGTGGTTCTGCATATTTCTTTTTGGTAAACATAGAAACTTGTAGCAAAACAGAATTACAAAGATTTAGTCTTAACACTAGCAGGAAAGGTACCTCAGCAGCCCACTGAACTATGGTAGCTAAGAACAGCATATTACAATCAGTTAAACAGACAAAAATAAACTGATTGTTCCTAATTTCAGATCATACAGTGTATCTGAAAAGAAACCTACAGTGATAGGAAACATGGTTACTATTCATGCCATTCTCTAGAGCTATTCCTTCACTAAAGGATGTTTCTTCTTTTCACTTAACAACCTTGGAAATAACTCCATGTCAGTTCCTAGATATCTATATCACATTCTTTTTTCCCCTTTGTTTTTGGTTGTATAGTATTCCATTGAATGAATGTACCATAATTCAACCAGTCTCAGGATGGTCATTTTAAGAGCTCTTTATAGAGAGAAATGACTTGCAGATATTTTCTGTCAGTAGCTTATTTGTCAGTAAACTGCTTATTGTGTGTGTGTATGTGTGGTTTTTTGTGTGCTTTTTTTTTCTTTTTTTAGTTTTTAGTTTCTTTATGTAAGTGGACTTATCAATCACATATTATCAATCATGTATTAGAGATATTTAATATAGTTAGGCTTTTTCCACACCAAAGTTATAAAAGAGTTCAACATGTTTTCTTCTAGTACTTAGTTACTTTTTTTCACATCTTAGCCATAAAGAGTTTGTTCTGTTACATGTTGTAAGAATGTGGATCAAATTTTATTCTTCATCGAAGAGCTATGAGATCCCAACATTTTTAATACTAAATTATTTAGTACCCTCAATAACGTGTTTAAAGTTCAGGATATAAATTCTGTTGTTTCTTGTTCTGTTTTGTATGTAAATGCTCCTTGGTATTTTTTTTTTCCAGGAAGTCAATGAAAATTCTCTTAAGAGATTAAGTGTCTACTTAGAAAACCTCCAGAAACCAGGCTTCAGGTCTTTGAAACCAACTCAGCTTACATTTTATGTAAGAGAAACAGAGCAAAATTCCTCTGAAGGCCAGGAACCCTTTAGCACTTCCGGTATGTTTTCTTATTTCTAGTGTTTCCCTTGCAAGCTATGTGATAAATATGTTTATTAAGTCTGCTGTTGCCAGAATACCTTTGGATTGAAGCCTTGGCCATAAGTAAATAAATAAATAAATAAATAAGTATGTATGTGTGTGTATATATATGTGTGTATGTATGTATATAAAATTTGATTGTTTTCTCAGAATTAGATTCTGTTCCTGGCTACCTGTGTTTGAAAAAGCCATTTTTTTGAGTTTAAACTTTTTGTCTGTAAAACTGAATGTTCCTGTTTGTTCACCTCCTATTTCATATTTTAAGTGTTAACCATGTATATAACAATTTACGTTTTTTAAAAAGTACAGCCTATATAACCTTATTTAGCCATCAAAGTACCCCATGAAGTAGGTAGTATTTGCCCAAGTAAATTATATGCAGGGATTTTTCCCAGGACTGGAGATGGAATGTGGGTCTTGAACCCAGCCAGGCCTTTCAACTCCAGCTGTAGGCTCTTTTTAGTCAGTCTTAATAGATAGCCTTCTTTTTGGCCCTTTGTTACTGTTTTAGCCCTGATCCAAAAATATTTAAAATTAAGGGTAGATAGGTAGATACAGGTCTATCATTTCTCTAAATATCTAAATAAAGGGATCATCCTTTTGGTGATCCTTGAGGAAATGACTTTATTTTTAGAATGAACTTTAAAATAATTTAAAGGTTTACCAAGAGCTTTCTCTGAGTTAAGATTAAAACAAGTACAAAATGCGCTATAATTTTTTTCTGAAGCAAACTGTTAGACAACTCAAAATCTGATAGGTTTTTGGAACCTAGAATCTATTTCTAGCTCTGCCAGTGACTAGCTGTGAGAGCTTAACTTCTGGTTCTTCATTATTAAAATGAGAAAGTTTAAGTACTAAAGCATGGAAGAGGTTAAGTACTGTGTTAAGTACTGAAGCACTCACAGTGAAGACCCCTGCCTATACTTCGGGCTCACAGGGCTCTTGGGTACTTACATGGAGTAAGGAAGAGCTTGATCTAAAAAGTACTAAAACAGGATCTTTATGTTGAAAACAACTTCCCACCCAGTCTCTCTAGGAATGAGCATTTGATAATACATTTTCTCTGTTTTCTTACTCTCTCATGTTTGTATGTGGGAGTTCAGGAATCAGAAATTCCTTTCCTTAACTGTTCTCCATCTACCTCTGATTTGGGAGTTTTATTAAAAATAGACACTATTCTCATTATCCAAGACAAAAAGTCAACCCATAGCCCTGTTGTGAAGGAACTGCTCTACTGAAGAATGCTTAAATGATAGTAGTAATAATAAGTAATTATGTTTATCACTCTAAATGACATAATTCTATGTGAAATTGTAAACAATAACAAATATGCTGTGTAAGACCAAATATTCATAAATACTCTTTAATAAATACACAGTCAAGATTAGGCCATGAATTGAAAAATATCATATACTTAGGCATAGTGGTCTACTTAGATCTCATGATTTCTCTCTCCATAACAGATGGAATGTATGAGAGCAAATTACATCCTTTACAGTTTTTAAAACAAGAATGTTATCACCAGTCTATTTTTATTTGTCTGTATTTGGGAGAGTCAGGCTCATTTCTAGTAGCTACAGTTGCCACTTTCACGACCACCATCTATTGGGTTTGTCTTGAATGTTGACTACATGTGGAGTTAAAGAATAAACCAGGTCTATTTGTTAGGGAAGGAGCAAACAGAGGGTAACTCAGAAACTTAAGAAGTTTCACACAGCAAATTAAGGACAGAGCTGGTACTAGAACAAATGTCTCCTTAATCCTAGTCTAAGGTGATTTATATGCTACATCATCTATCCTTCCTTAAAAATATTGTTAGTAATCATTTTTACCTTTGCCTGTATGACAGAGATTGGCACTCTGACAAGTATTTAATGTCGTTAACCTCTTGATCTGATTATAAAATTAAGATCATTCCTAATTCAGATGGCAATAAGGTAAAATGGTTACTACTGATTTTCATTACTAAAATTAAAGGCTTAAATCACTTCTTCACTTTTGATGGCCTATGAGAAAATAAACTTGCTTCAAATAAGTAGAAGATTCACTGGGAGCTTTCTGTGATTAATACTAAAATAAGTAACTGTAGGCAGCTGTGATTGAATAAAGACAGAAATCCTCTACTTTCATTAATGGTAAACTTTGAGATATTCATTAAACAAAAATGGATTATAGAAAAAAATGAATTCAAAGTGGGAGATAATACAGCATATATGACAAAAAGATAATGTATAAAGAGCTCTTAGAAACCAAAAGGAAAACACAAAGTAGCTCCATTACAAAAATGGGCAAAGACAATGGCAAGACAGTTCAGGAAACAATATATACAAATAGCCAAAAAAATTAAAATGTTTAGCTTTAGTAATCAAATCCAAACTAAACTAATGATGTACTGTTTTCCAATAAAGCATATGCACATTCCTTAGCCCTTACATTCAATTAAGTAATTAATGGGATTGATAAGGTAGAAACAGATTTATCCTTGACTGAGCTCTTCCTACCCTCAAACACAGGAATTAGGACTTTACTTTCTTCTTTCACCAACTAGAACAACTCCCCTACTAGTATTTCTCACTTTACCATAAAATGATTCAAGGAATTCAGCTAAAAAAAGCTTTCTTAGTTTGCATGTTCTAGATTCCTTAACTCTGTGTGGCAAGCAGAATATGTATCTCCTGAGAATGATTTAAATTGTGAAATCTGTCATCAGTGCCAAAGATAAGGAAATACATTTCAGGGACGCCTGGGTTGGCTCAGTGGGTTAAAGCCTCTGCCTTCAGTTCATGTCATGATCCCAGGGTCCTGAGATCGAGCCCCACATCGGGTTCTCTGCTCAGCGGGGAGCCTGCCTCCCCCACCCCCTGCCTGCCTCTCTGTCTACTTGTGATCTCTGTCCGTCAAATAAATAAATAAAATCTTAAAAAAAAAAGGAAAGAAAATACATTTCAGCCTTATATAAAAAGTGAAAAATAAAAGCTTTTATGTCCATCAGTTTCAGAAATGTCAAAGAAATTATGCTTCGTTTCCTTCATTATGTGGACTGATATATATAACTGCTAATAAAAAATGGATTGATCCATACACACAGACATGGAAGAGTCACCAAGTTTAAGGAACAAAAGCAAGTTCAAAGTAATATGTCTAGAGTGATAGTGTTTATATATTAAAAGGAAACAATCCCAACTGTAGGTGTGTGTTTGTGTAAATGAATAGCATATATTGTATGTAATGAACATACAAAGGCACACAGAAAAGGTCTAGAGCAATCTGAATGTCCAAGAGAACTTTCTGTGATGATATAAATGTTCTGCATTCACACTAATATAGAGGGCACAAGTGCCATGTGACTGTTGAGCACTTGAAATGTTAGCATGACCAGAAACTGAATTTTAATTTTGTTTAATTTGCATTAATTTAATTCTAAACTGCCACATAGGGCTAGTAGCTATCATATGAAATAGTGCAGGTATGTTATAGATGTGACTAATAAATCTATTATATATATTTAAATATATATATTTCTAAATATAAATCTAATAAAGATGTGAGGTTTTATCCTTTTTAAAAGGAGACTTTTATTTTTATTATATGTATCTCTAATTTCACAGTACTTATATGTTATAATTTTCAAAACCAATTAAAAGTACTTTTTAAAAATGAAGAAAGAATCAGCATGCTGTTATGGAGAAAGTACTGGGCTTGGAGCAACTCAGATTTAAGCTCTTGCTCTGCATTCTTCCTATTTCTTCACATATGCAGAGAGATAATAATCACACGGTTGGTGGGGTGTTGAGAAGTTACATAAGTTCAGCTAGAATCATGCCTAACCCCCAGTAATGAAGAGAAAAAAAGGAGAAAACAGTTTCCTGTTGAGGTTGTAACAAGTTAAGATTACTAATCTCAGCCCACTGACTACCCATAATCAAACTAAGATTGTAAAGTGTTAACTTTTAAACAATTAGGGAATTTCACATCCCTTCCAAAAAATGTTGAATTATTAAGTAGTTGTGTGGACAAGTGTGAAGATAATCTCCTGTAATCACAGAGAAAATTCGAGATGGGTTTGTGTCACCCCTGAGATTAGACTCTCTGGCTGCTCCCATCTGAACCACTGTCACAGTACACCCTCCCCATCCCCTCCTCTCCCCCTTTGCCTTAGTGCCAGAAACTGTCTTTCATGGACACTTGCTCATAAGAGAGCTTTTCCATCTCTTAGACTGTCAAGACCAAATTTATGGGCAGCACTGAAAATATTTTGAATCCCCTCCATGGGCTGGAGGTCTCTAGTGCCAAACTAGACAGAGAACTGACTGAGGAATTCATGAAGGTAAAGATACTGCAGTGTAGTTTTGGACAAGGGAAGTAGTTTTCTGTTTACAGATTATTTGCCAGTAGGATAGTTTTTAATCAGTAATCAAATGTTTTTAAAAGATTTTTATTTTATTTTTGTTGTTTGAAAAGGTGTTTTTAAATAAGTGAATAATCATCTGTATTAATTGTTTGGCGGAATTATATTCTCTAGGATTTCGAGCAGTCAAATTTACTTTGCACACCAGAGATCTGCTAAGCACAGTATTATATATTCTCAACTCCTGCAGTTTATCTGTTGAACATATCCAAAGCTTGAATACTAATGTGCATTCCCAGCCTCTCAAGGAGGCTAAAAGGATGTCTGACAGGCCCATCAAGTGGGACAAATCTTATTACTACTTTACTGGATTTAAGGACCCTCATGAAGACCTCGAACAAGTCTCAAGAATGGAAACAACCCTAACGTATGTAAAAGTTCTTATTTTACTAAACTTATTTGTAGTTCATATTTAGAATAAAAGTCTAATCTTCCAAGAAAAGTAATTTCTATCAATATAGTTATCCAGTAACCATTATGAAAAAGATTTCATGTTTCTTAAAGTTGCCCAAGTACTTCCAACTATATTTAATTTGTAGTCTTTTGATACCAAACATGCATACAGGGATTGTTTTAAGTATAAAAAAATTCTGCTCTTCAAGTCACCCCTGGGAAGCAGAGAAAAGATATACACCTAAGACTATAAAAAAAAAAGTTAGTTTTTTTCATGTGTTAAACATTTCCAGTTTGTCCGGATAGCTCAGCAGTAATGTCCTTTAATGTAATAATCCATACATGATAGAAGTGCATGGAGACAACATTTGAAAATATCATGTGGGGGGTTATAAAGTATAAGCTATCAGCTATAAAATAAATTAGTCCTAGCGATATAATAATGTATAGTGTGGGGACTGTGGTTAATAATACTGTATTGTATATTTGGAAGTTGCTGAGAGAAAAGATCTTCTCAGTTTTCATCACAAGAAAAAAATGTGTTACCATGTATGGTGATGGCTGTTTGCTAGACTTACTATGGTGATCATTTTGTAATATATACCAATATTAAATCATTATGTTTTATACATGGAACTAATGTTATATGTCAATTATATCTAAATTTAAAAATATCATCTGGAACATATTGAGAAAGAATAATTTTTAATTATAAAAACCATGTATGAAATATTTCCCTTTTACTTGTCCTGTTTTTAAAGTCATCATTAATGTTTTTTTGAATAAGTCCTTTTTGGACTCCATAAACACCACCCATATTCTGTTCCTATAGTTGTACCTAAAGAGTTCATGGCTTACCAGAGGATTCTCATTTATTATATCATAAATTATCTTTAATTATCTACTGGCAGAACATCTACTTTGTGAACTACCTATACTAACTCAGGAATCCCTGCCCTTGTTATCTAGGTAGATCCCAAATAAAGCTGCAGAGACAAGAAAGTAGTAGTCTAGTACAGAAAGGGAGACAAATGACCTGTCTGAAGGCATGTGTGTACATGTCTATAATGATCTGTCTCTGATCTGTGTATGTGTGTAACTAGGGGATAAATCACCTCCCTAAATATGTGGATTTTAATTGTTCAATTTTTAATTGTTCTAATTCTCTTTGTAAACAAAACCAGAATGAAAATGTGACTTTGGGAATGATAATGACAGACCAGAAGTAATGAAGTAATGAAGATAGAAATTGATGTATAGGGGCACCTGGGTGGCTCAGTTGGTTAAGCCTCTGCCTTCGGTTTGGGTCATGATCTCAGAGTCCTGGGATCGAGCCCTGCATTGGGCTTTCTGCTCAGCGGGGTGTCTGCTTCCCCCCCCCCCCTCTCTCTTGGCCTGCCTCTCTGCCTACTTGTGATCTCTGTCTGTCAAATAAATAAATAAAATCTTAAAAAAAAAAGAAAAGAAATTGATGTGTATAAAAAAAAGGAATAGTCATGATAAGGTAGAAATTGATTATTTTAAAAAATGGTTTAGAAAAACAGAAGAGATGATTGAAGGTAATTACATGCAGAGGCTACAGTGGAAGTTAAGTAGGTTGCTGTGAGTATGAGCAGCTCCAGACCCTTTCGAGCCAGTCTTGACCTTCTCCCAAACACAGATACTGCCCACTTTGAAGGTACCCTACTGAGGACTTACTCAACAGTTTGTTTTAGGTGAGTTTTTCCCAGTAAGGATTCCAAGAGCTTTTATCACAAAAGAATGGTATCTGTATCAATTTCTTGTTTCAATTATTAATTTCTTAAATTTGTAATTATTTTAAAATAATTATAAAATCATCAAATCATTGGAGAGCTTTCAACTCATGAATTGAGTGATGCTGCCTTGTAAGATTTAGGGTACCTGTGACAGCCAAAACTTGTTAGCCACCATGGTCATTTTGGCCATATGCAGTTCATGTTTTTATTTTGATTCTTGTATTGTTTAATTTCATCTTGTATATTTAGGTTGCAGAAGAAGAATCAGAAGGCGCACATAATTATAATGGTCACAAAGAGCATAAAAATGATAATTCTTCAAATTTACATCAAACTGGTCTTTACTGGATTTATAAATTGTATTCACCTGATCAAAAGTTATTCTTGAAAGCATGTTAAGCTTTCCTCTAGGATTTCTAATAATTTCTTCTAATATTTCAAGATACAATTTTTTTTAAAGATTTTATTTATTTATTTGACAGAGATCACAAGTAGGCAGAGAGGGGGAAGCAGGCTCCCTGCTGAGCAGAGAACCCAATGCGGGGCTGGATCCCAGGACCCAGAGATCATGACCTGAGCTGAAGGCGAGGCTTAACCCGCTGAGCTACCCAGGCGTCCCCAAGATACAGTATTTTAAAAAGATAATATAATAGCAGTGTTTTTTAGTGTAAACTGAAATCGTCTCTTACTGTTGTGAAATAAAACCTAGAAATTGTGAAAATAAATCAGTCAGGATTTTCTTTAAAAATAGAAGAATTACCACATTATAAAGCTCCGTTCAATCTGTTTTCATATTACATCTGGTAATTACATTTTTTTTAAAGTGGTAGTTACATTTCAATCCATGTTTAGGACATTCTATGTAATTCTGAATTTCTTGGCAAGCTGTGCTTTATCTTAATTCAAAATCACTTTACTGTATAATCATATAAAATGGATAAAATGAAATTTTTAATACCCCAAGAGTTTTTTTCTGTACTGTAATAGAATTTTGCCAGTCTCAAAAAAATTGGGAAAATCCACTCCATGGACATGTTGTAGGTTTTAATATGTCCATATTTTGGGTATATTCTCTAATTTCTGAATAATATTATAACAAAATGAATTTTAATTTGTGCTTGGAAGGAGCCAGTGGGATCCATTTCTGTCTAAACAAATAATCCCATATGAAATACCTTTCCAAAGGAAAAAACATGTCATGGAACTATAGAAAGGCCATTGAAATGCTATTCTATCATACACTGAAATCCAGTAAATGTCAGACTTCCATTTTTTGCATTTGAATTTTGTTCAAGGAGTTATATTTCACTTTCAGTGTAGAAGTTCTAAATCAATCTTAGTGTTCACAAAATGCCACATTGTACAACTACAACCTTGGAACTATTTCTGTAGAACATTTGGAAATTTTAGTCATGATTTAACTGGTATCATGCATTTATTTATTCTTTCCTTTTCTGTAGGCTAAGTCAGTGTTTTTCACATTGCAAGTATGATGCAACTTAGTGATTTGGGATCAGCAAAGTGGTTTTGCTTTTGATTTTGTCTTTTTTTACATTTTTAAAAATATATGTTTTCAGTAAGTTTAAGTAGTGTTTCTCAAAATACTTGTTTTAGTTATGTAGAAACATATATGTGTGTGCATGTGTGTATATACATGTTCTTACTGTGAAAAAAAATTTCTTTGTATGGATTGCCATCCAAGAAGTTTGAAAAGCTATTTGTGTAAATGCCTTACTTGTTCCACGCAGTTTGAAGCCTAGGAGTTTGAAATTTATGCCATCTTAATTTTATTGTGATTTGGATCATGGCTCTCTTTTTCATCCTTTTAAATCCATGAAAAACTGAACTTTTGGGGAGTTACTGAAATTTTTTTTTTTAAGATTGTATTTATTTGAGAGAGAGCGAGTTAGAGAAAGAGAGACTGGGAACACAAGCAGGGGGAGCAGCAGGCAGAGGGAGAGGGAGAGGGAACAGCAGACTCCCCACTGAGCAGGGAGTCCGACCTGGGGCTTGATCCCTCATGACCTGAGCTGAAAGCAGACACTTAACCAACTGAGCCACCCAGGTGCCCCAGCATTATTGAAATATTTTTATCTAAAAAGAATCATGAACCTAGGAACTAAACTAAATGTCTTCAATTTGCATCTAACTTTATACCTTGTACATGATATTCCTGTATTCATTTTTAAAAAATTTAAAAAAAAAAGATTTTATTTATTTATTTGACACAGAGAGAGAGAGAGAGATCATAAGCAGGCAGAGAAATAGGCAGAGACAGAGAGGGAAGCAGGCTCCCTGCTGAGCAGAGAGCCCGATGCGGGGCTTGATCCCAGGATCCTGAAACCATGACCCAAGCCGGAGACAGAGGCCCAACCCACTGAGCCACCCAGGCGCCCCTGTATTCATTTTTATATACCACTTTGCTTTGACTTCATTTCATTATCAGCTTTTTTTTTGTTTGTTTTCTTCTCTTTGCCTGCCTCTTATTAACAGTACATGTACTAGGACGCCTGGGTGGCTTGGTGGGGAGCCTGCTTCTTCATCTCCATCTGCTCCTTGTCCTGGTTCATGCTCACTCTCTCTGTCTCAAATAAATAAATAAAATCTTTTTAAAAAATGCTCTAAAAAAATACATGTACTGTATTTATCACTGTAGGTATAATGAAATCATTTTTGAAACCAAAGCGAGGTCTAACAAATTAACCACCATGAAGTAACCACTTCATAGCCTAATATGGTTATAATCAAAAAGAGAATAGCAAGTATTGGGAAAGATGTGGGAAAAACAGATGTCTACATAAAAACTTGCTCATAGCAGCATTATTCATAATAGCCAAAAGTAGTACCTTCTTAGCGTAGTAGGCAGCACGTCAGTCTCATAATAGCCAAAAGTGTCCTATCAGCTGATGAGTGGATAAACAAAATGTGGTCTGTTTATAGGATGAAGTAGTATTTGGTCATAAATACAAATGAAGTACTATACATACTATAGCATGGATGGACTTTGAGAACATTATTTTTTTTTGTTTTTGTTTTTTTATTTATTTGACAGAGATCACAAGTAGGCAGAGAGGCAGGCAGAGAGAGAGGGGAAAGCAGGTTCCCTGCTGAGCAGAGAGCCTGATGCGGGGCTCGATCCCAGGACCCTGAGATCATGACCTGAGCCAAAGGCAGCGGCTTAACCAACACTGAGCCACCCAGGTGCCCCACTTTGAGAACATTATGCTAAGAGAAAGAAGCAGCCACAGCGGACCACATATTGCATGAGTCCATCTACAATCAGAGTTGGCAAATCTGTGAGACAGGAAGTAGATTAGTGGTTGCTAAGAGCTGGAGGGGAGTATTGAAGTAACTGCTCATGGGTACATGATTTCTTATTAGGGTGATGCAAGAGTCCTAAAATTGATTGTGCTGGTGATTGCACAACACTGAGAACATACTAACAATAGATGACTTGTTTGGTATATATATATTACATTTCATTAAAGCTTTTCTTTTTATTTATTTTTAATTTAAATTCCAGTTACATACAGTGTAATATTAGTTTCAGGTGTAGAATTTGGTGATTTAGCACTTCCTTACAACACCCGGTGCTCATCACAAGTGCACCCCTTAATTCCCATCACCTATTTCACCCATCCCCCCACCCACCTCCCCTCTTTAACCATCAGTTTGTTCTCTGTAGTTAGGAGTCTGTTTCTTGGTTTTCATTGCTCTCTTTTTTCCCCTATAATCATTTGTTTTGTTTCTTACATTCTGCATTTGAATAATACCACGTGGTATTTGTCTTTCTCTGAGTTACTTATTTCACTTAGCATGATAACTCTCTAGCTCCATCCATGTTGTTGCAAATGGCAAGATTTCATTCCTTTTTGGTGGCTGAATAATATTGTCAGGTATATAATATATATACCACATCTTCTTTATCCATTCATCAGTTGACGGGCATTTGGGCTCGTCCTATAACTTGGCAATCGTTGATAATGCTGCTATAAACATTGGGGTGCATGTATCCCTTCGGATCAGTATTTTTGTATCCTTTAGATAAATATCTAGTAGTGCAATTGCTGAATCATAGGTTAATTCTATTTTTAACTTTTTGAGGCACCTCCATACTCTTTTCCAGAGTGTCTGTGTCAGGTGCATGCCCACCAATGGTACGAGAGAGTTCCCCTTTCTCTCTATCCTCACCAACACCTGTTGTTTCATGTGGTGTTAGTTTTAGCCATTCTGACAGATGTGAGGTGATATCTCGTTGTGGTTTTGATTTGCAGTTCCCCAACCATGAGTGATGTGGAGCATTTTTTCATGTGTCTATTGGCCATTTGGATGTCTTATTTGGAAAAATGTCTATTTGTGTCTTCTGCCCATGTTTTAACTGGATTATTTGTTTTTTAGGTGTTGAATTTGATTAGCTCTTTATGTATTTTGGATACTGACCCTTTATCAGATATGTCATTTGCAAATATCTTCCATTCTGTAGGCTGCCTTTTAGTTTTGTTGATTGATTCCTTCACTGTGCAGAAGCTTTTTATCTTGATGAAGTCCCAATAGTTCATTTTTGCTTTTGTTTCCCTTGCCTCAGAAGACTTATCTAGTAAGACTTTGCTATGGCCAATGTCAGAGTGATTGTTACCTGTGTTCTCCTCTAAGACTTTAATGGTTTCCTGTCTCATATTTGGGTTTCTCCATTTTGAATTTATATTTGTTTAGGATGCAAGAAGGTGGTCCAATTTCATTCTTGTGCATATTGCTGTCCAGTTTTCCCAACACCATTTGTTTAAGAGACCGTCTCTTTCCCATTGCATAGTCAATCCTTCCTGCTTTACTCAAGATTAATTGACCATATAGTTGTAGGTCCATTTTTGGGGTTTCCATTATGTTCCATTGAGCGATGTCTATTTTTGTGCCAGTACCATACTGTTTTGATCACTACAGCTTTGTAATCTAACTTGAAGTCTGGAATTTTGATGTCTCCCACATTGTTTTTCTTTTTCCAGATTGCTTTGGATATTTGGGGTCTTTTGTGGTTCCATACAAATTGTAGGATTGTTTGTTCTAGTTCTATGAAAAACACTGTTGGTATTTTGATAGGGATTGCATTAAATCTGTAGATTGCTTTGGGTTGTGTAGACATTTTAACAACATTTGTTCTTATAATCCATGAGCATGGAATGTTTTTCCATTTCTTTGTGTCATCTTCCATTTCTTTCATCCATGTTTTATAATTTTCAGAGTACAGGTCTTTCACCTCTTTGGTTAGGTTTATTTCTAGGTAACTTATGGTTTTGGGTGCATCAGTAAAGCTTTAAAAAAACTATTACTACTCTTTTTAAAAATATATTATTGAGGAATGCCTGGGTGCCTCAGTTGGTTAAGCGTCTGCCTTCAGTTTGGGCTGTGATCCCAGGGTCCTGGGAGGGAGTCCCACATCAGGCTCCCTGCTCAGTGGGGAACTTGCTTCTCCCTCTCCCTCTGCCTGCTGGCCTCCCTGCTTGTGAGTTCTCTCTCTTTCTCTGTCAAAATTTTTAGGGAGCCCAAGGTAGGACTCGATTCAGGACTCTGGGCTCATGACTTGAGCTGAAGTCAGATGTGTAATTGACTGAGCCACCCAGGTGCCCTTCATATTATCCTAATTTCTTATCTCTATATCGCTTAGTAGATGTGTCTTCCTTTGCAGAACAATTTTATCTTCCTTACATCCCAACACAACACAGTATCAAGCATTTCAAATAAATATTCGATAGATGCATAAGGATTTTATTGGTTTCAAGATTATCAACTTGATAATTTTTTAAAAGTCTATTCTGCCAGCACCTGTTAAGTCATATTCTAGTTATGATGACTTCCTTTGTATATATAAAAAATTAAATTTTAACTATGCTAAACCTGTTCTTAGATTTCTAGAGATGGGATAAAGGTTTAAAAATTCAAGATACTCCAAAACCTCTCCCTTATGTGTATCACAGGGTTCAGTGGGCTGTGCTAGATCTTCACTCATATACATCCGTCATTCACTCATATTCTCCCCAGGGAAGGTGGAACTACCACTTCTACCAGAACAAATGTGGAAATAATGTTACGGTACAACTAATAAGATGAAAAGTCAAACTGAAAAGACATCTAATGGTGCTGGTGACACACTTAAAGGGCAGTGAATATGTCCTAATGAAGGAACTTGAAAGATTACTTTGGGGGTTCTAGCTGGGTAGATTCCAATTTCTTCCATTAGTTTAATCTTAATCATTAGTGCCCTGAGCCTTCCATGCTTACTCCTCCATATTTCTATGCAAGTCCCTCCAGTGGCCAGACCTTACCAGCCCAGTCTCTTTTTACCACAGAGTCTCCCAAAACACCTGTCCTTTCAGGTAGGTCTGTTTATTCCCCCAATGCTCACTGCTTCCCTCCCACACACCCAGTGGTAGTTAACTCTGTTACTTCAGGCTCTACTCAACTCTCCCCACCTTGTGTTTTGCCTATAATTTGGTAGAGGTTTGATTGGAAACTTAGTTTAACACTGGAGCTGCTTTACTGCAGTGCCTATATCTTTTAGAACTAGAAATGTTTGCCTTAGAGTCAGTATTTAAAGTGTATCTTTCTCTCTCTCTCTCTTTTTTTTTTTTTCCTCTAGATCCTGGTTAGATAACAATGGGAAAAGCGCAGTTAAAAAACTGAAGAACAGTTTGCCCCTTAGAAAAGAGCTAGACCGTTTAAAGGATGATCTGTCTCATCAGCTGCAGCTCTCAGACATCAGGTAACACTGACAGAACCTAATGGAGAGACTAAAATAAGCATGTATTATCTGCAGGTCACAAGCTTTCCAGCAGAAAATATTCCAGCAAATATTTGCATCTTTCACTGTAATTATTCTGATAACTATAAATAACCTTCAGTTATCTTTTTCTGAAAGTAGTCAAATGTTCATCTATGTAAGAAAACTATCAATCTCTCATTTACAATTGTGAAATAAGGTTTAGATACTGAAGTTTTTAGCACAAGAGTTTAATTTTTTAAGGTTTATAAGAAAAATATCCTTTTCCATATGCAATAATATATAAAAAGTAATTATTCCTCCATCCTGTGAGATCAGTATTCAAGTTTAAAATGAGTAAGGGAGACAGAAAATATGGGTGTCGTATTCTTGGTTCTGTGTTTTATAGCATGACTTTAAAGACGTTTTCACTAACCTGGAAATCAGTTATATAAAGATGATAGGCATTTATTATAAAAACAGATTTAACAGCTATTAAAACAGTAAGGAAGGTAAAAGGGGGCCCTAGTGTGATTCGGGCATGAGGGGAACCACCCGTTACAGGAACTGAGAAACTATTGCCCAGTTTTGTGCTTGAACGTTTCTATTACTGTTTGTTGTAACCTGTTTTGTTTTTTTTCAACCTTCACTATCAGGATTTTTTTTCTTTCTTTTGAACTAAATGACTATTTGGTTATCATAATAACACCTTTTTCTAGTGCCTATGGAGTACTGATAATACATGTTTTGTTCTTGTATATTCAAATCATAATGGATTTTGGGGGCTTCTTTTAAATCATAGTTTTATAAGATAATTTGGATTTCAAGGGAATTGTGTAGACTTGGGGTATGTGGGATGTTTGGATTTGTGCTGATGGCTGCTTTTTTATCATCACGTCAGTATTTTTTGGCCCTGCTTTGATTATGCAGATTCTTTGAATCCCAGTTTAGTAGCATGGACTTCTCTAAACCAAAACCTAACAACAAGATCCTTTTTAAAAGTTTGTAAAATAAATAAATTAATGTACACAAAAGTACCTTTTTCTAGTATAAATTCTAAATGAACTATCAAAGAGACTGGAATTAGGAAAGTTAAAGGATTTTTTTTTAAGGATTTCTTAACATAAAAAGAAATAAGCATTATATTACAATATGGTGTAGAAGTTTCTCAGCTTTGATTTTTGCCATAGTAAATGTCAATAAATATGAAACATATAAACAAAAGCTCTTTGGGTTCCCCATTTTTAGGAGTGCAAAAGCTTTCTGAGACCAAACATCTGAGGATCATGGGTATGATGGCTTTCCACTATTGGAAAATCAGCCACGCCTCCAAAAGATGGAAACATTGTGACCAAGGATTGTTTCTAACTCTGAGCCACCTGTGTGAAAGACCAGTTATTAATAAGAACTGTATTTAATAGCTTTATCACAGTATTAATTCTTTGAAATTACATCTGTTTCATCTGTGGGTTAATTGAAAATCCACTTTACTAGCGATGACATTCATCAGAATTAGTGATAGGATGAAGGAGGAACCTGTTTTTTGAGAGCTTGTTTTGGGTGCCTTACTCCTCCACATATGTTATCCCTTAGATTTATGCTGCCTGTGCTGGGGGAAGTGATCCCACTTTGTATGTATGAAATGGAAGCAGCAGGAAGCCTAGAAGGGACTTATTCAAGGTCACAGAGCCAGTAAATCACAGAATTAGAATTCAAAGAGGGATGTTCTGATGCTTCTAAAGATCAGTTGGTCTTTACATTTGTACACCAGTGCCTCTGTGACACCATGTGGATGTCAGGTTCCGTTTTGTCACTAAGATTCAGTGTTCATTTAGAAAATAAGTGGATTCCATGTCATTTTAAAAAATCACTTTCTCTAGAATAAGATAAAAAGGATCTGATCTAGACCTAGAGTTCCTAATTAGAACTTAAATCAAAAACAAAATCGTCATCACTGAATGATGTGGAGATGAGAAAGGTTTCCTTAAGTGTTCCCCATTTCATTCCTTTATTTTAAAATAACAGCATAGTGCATTTGCTTGTTTTAAATGTTTGGGTATCTGAACATAGTAGTAATATTTTTACTCTCTGGCAAACCATTCATTTTCTATTTGGTTGCTTCATAAAAAAATTAGCTAGTTGGAAAACATATGCCTACTTGAGAAACTCCCTGGTTTTCACAGGAATCAGGCAGCTGGGGGTGAGAGCAGGCCTCCTCCCTCAGGGCTGCCTGGTGTTAATGCACCTGTGTGCTCTGTTGTACCAGGTGGCAGAGGAGCTGGGGCATCGCCCATCGCTGTAGCCAGCTGCATAGTTTAGGCCGCTTAGCACAGCAGAACTTGGAAACACTGAAAAATGCAAAAGGTAAACAATTTCCATTTTCTTTTAAAATATCACTCAGCTGCTATACACATCTGTAAATTGTGGAAGTAAACAAAGTATTAAAAGCCCTTACAGATGGAACTTTATCACAGCTGAATTTTAAAATCTGTTCCTTTGAATAAAACAATGACATGAAATCAGCCTTTAAGGGATGCCAGGGTGGCTCAGTCTGTTAAGCGACTGACTTGATTTCAGCTCAGGTCATGATCTCCTCATGGTCTTGAGGTGAAGCCAGGTGGCAGATTCTGAGCTCAGCACAGTCTGCTTGGGATTCTCTTCCACCTCCTCTGCCCTTCCCCCCCACCCTCCCTCAGATGTGCATGCTCGTGCTTTCTCTCTTTCTCTCCCTCTCTCTAAAATAAATCTTTAAAAAATTTTTTTTTTTAAATCAGCCTTGGGTACCTGGATGGTTAAGTCAGTTAAGTGTCTGCCTTCGGCTCAGATCAAGATCCCGGGGTCCTGGGATCAATTCCCGCATGGGGCTCCCTGCCCAGCGGGGAACCTGCTTCTCCCTCTGCTTGCTGTTCCCCTGCTAGTGCTCTCTCTCTCTCTTTCAAATAAATAAATAAAATCTTTAAAAAATAAAAAATTAGCCTTTAAGAGTCTGCTGAAATTCACCCTGAATTTGTATACTAAATTTAAGTCATTATTTGCATAATGCTAAAAAAATGAAGCATCTCTGGGTGACCAAAGGGTTTGTGTTTTATTATCAGGATGTACAATAATATTTACAGACCGATCCGGGATGAGTGCAGTGGGCCATGTGATGCTAGGAACAATGGATGTCCATCATCACTGGACAAAAGTAAGGAAAAGTTTCAAAGCAAAAAATCTTGACTTATCATAGACCTACTTTTGTTTTAAACTATGCTATTTTGTCAGTGAACTAAAAATCTCGAATCATAGTTTCAGCTATTTTCAGAATAGATGTTTATTATCATGTAGTTAAAATACTTAGAGGCCTGATTTTTAAGTCAGTTTTTATTTGGAAATTTTATAGTCTTTCCTGAAGCGTAGCCTAAAAGGCCTGCATTCTATTGTTTTGGTTTTAACAGATTTACAGTGTTATAATAGACATACAATAAACTACACATATTTAGTGTGTATAATTTGATGAGATTTAGCATGTGTAAATGCCCATGAAGCCATTAACACAATCAAGGTAGTGAACATATCCATCACCCACAAACGTATGCTCATGTCCCCTTGTAAACTCTCTCCTCCATCTGCCACCCTCTCCCCAAGCAACCAGTGGCCTGCTCTCTGTCACTATAAATCAGTTTATATTACTAGAGTTTCATATAAGTGGAATCATAAAGTATATACTTCTTTTTGGGGGGGTTTTGTTTTCTTTCATTGACATAATTTCAGATTCATCCTTGCTGTTGCATGTATCAAGAATTAATTCCTTTTTATTTCCATGTAGTATTCCATCATATAAATATACTATCTGTTTATCCATTTACCTATTAATGGATGTTGAGTTATGTCAGTTTTGGCAATGGGAAATAAAGCTGTTAGAAACATTATGTCCAAAAAAAAAAAAAAAGAAAGAAACATTATGTCCAGATGCACATATATTTCCTTTTCTCCTAAAGTGGAATAGTCGGATCATAAGTAGGGTATTTTACCTTTTGAGAAACTGCTAATGCTTACAGTGGTGGTTTTTTAAAATTTTAGCCATTCTAATAGATGTGTGGTGCTATCTCATTTGGATTTAATTTGCATTTCCAGATGATGGAGAGTATCTTTTCATGGGCTTATTTGCTGTCCATATACTTTTGTGAACTGTCTGTTCAAATCAAATATTCAGTAGAAGATACTTGCAAACCATATCTGACGGTGACAAAGTCCGTGTACCGAGTGCATAAAAGAACACTCAAAACTCAATAATCAAAAAACCAAACCATCCAAAAAAACAAAAGTCTTGAACAGCTACAGCACAGAAGACCTACAGATGACACATTTTTTGAAAGGCTAAAATGAAAAATAATGACACCAAATTCTGGTAAGGGTGCAGAAACACAGGATCACTCATCTGTCACTGGGAGGAATGGGTAGAATGGTACAAGGGCTCTGGAAAAGAAAATGACAGCACAAAACTAAACATGTTTACTATGTGACCCAGTAGTTGCGCCCTTGGGCGTTTGTACTAAAGAAGTGAAAAATTATGTCCACACAAAAACCTATACATGAATGTGCATAATAGCCAACAAGTAGAACAACTCTAATGTCCTTCAGGCTGTGAATGATTAAACTGTGGCACATCCATACAACAGAATATTACCCAACAGAAAGAAGGGATGAACTACTCATACCAGCAACAACCTGGATGGATCTCAAGGGCATTGTGCTGAGTGCAAAAAGTCAGTATCAAAAGATTACATACTGTGTAATTCCACTTTTATAACATCCTTAAAATAACAAAATGGTGGAAAAAAACAGATTAGTGGTTGCCAGGGGTTGGGGAGTAGGGGGCTCTCCCCCGTGGTCCATGGGGGATCGCTGAGCACCCAGGATCCCTATGGTGGAACTGTTCTGTATCATGTGGTCATGGGATGTGAATCTACACATGGGATAAAACTGCATGTAGTTAAATACACACTTACATACACATAACTAAGTGTAAGTAGAACTGATGAAGTCTGAATCAGGCCAGTGGATTGTATCAATGTCAGTTTGCCTGTTGTGATGTTATACTGTGGTTTTGTAACACGTTACCGTTAGGGAAAGGGTGAAAGATGTATGAATCTACAGTTATCTGAAAATGAACAGTTTTTTAAAGGTACTTACCATTTATACATAGATAAATCATTAAGAGAAAAGTGGAGTAAGTGGGTAGGGAAATGATTTTCAGAGTGTTAGAAGTCTATTATAAATAATTTGTAGAATTAGTATACTGTTTTTTCTTTTATTAGAACAGAGGTTTTGATGCTTTTCCACGCCTGTGTAAGTTGTGCATCCCTAGCTCTCTAGGTAAAGTCTGAGTCCTCAGCACAGCACACCAAGGCCTTCCCACTTCAGCGGACCAGACTCTGGTCTCTCTTCCCCGACACACTTCCATGTGCATCTAACTCCCACAAAATCCAGTCTTTTCAGACGGTCACATTAGACTTTCTTAGAAAGCTTTACTTGCATGTCTTCTCTGTATCCACTCATGCTGACGTGGCACTTAGTACAAAGAATCCTAATTCTTGTTTTGTTCACTTGCACCCCGACTGAGAATCAGGGCCGAGCGCCTATAATCTATACACTACAGGTGCTTAATTTCATGCTTAAGTATATGGTAGGTGCTCAGTGATGTTTATTGCATGGAATTGAGTTTTGTTGAATTAAAGTAAATTCTGAAGAAGTACACTTGGTATTGAAATCCATGTACTTGGGGGGCCTGGGTGGCTCAGTGGGTTAAAGCCTCTGCCTTCAGCTCAGGTCATGATCCCAGGGTCCTGAGATCGAGCCCCACATCAGGCTCTCTGCTCAGCAGGGAGTCTGCTTCCCTTCCTCTCTGTCTCTGCCTGCCTCTCTGCCTACTTGTGATCTCTGTCAAATAAATAAAATCTTAAAAAAAAAAAAATCCATGTTCTTTATTTCTCAAACCCTTCTCTATTAGACCATGTAATCATTCTAAACCAATATGAGATTTAAATAACAGTACTTAAGACTTATTTTCATTTGGAACCTATTTCTTTCTTTCTGTAGTCACTTCAGTCCTATCCAAAAATCCCTAAGATTATAGTGGTTTGTTTTGAATATTAATGTTTCTAGCATTACACTAAGTCTTTTTCTTTCACTTATTAGAACTTTCCTTCTCGGAAAACAGTTTTTCTTGTTAAAATTTCTCAATCCCATTTATTGGAATCCTAAAATTGAGCTATTACAATAACATAAAACTAAATATTTCTTTCACTTTTTTTTTTTTTTAAATTCTGTAGCTTTTTGAAAGGTTACCAAGTTATTTTGACCTTCAGAGGAGGCTGATGCTTTTAGAAGACCAAATAAGCTACCTTCTCGGAGGCATACAAGTGGTTTATATCGAGGAATTGCAACCAGTATTGACGCTTGAAGAATATTACTCTCTTCTTGATGTGTTCTATAATAGACTGTTGAAAAACAGAATACCCTTTCACCCTCGAAGTCTGCGTGGTTTACAGATGATCCTTAACAGGTAAATATCTAAAACAAGAATGACTTTTATTCTTTCACTTAGATGTGTTGTGTGTGTAAGTAGTTTAAATTGTTTTGTGTTTTTCTTAGGAACTAAAGAATGTCACTCTCATTAGCAACACTCTTTTTTACACATTAAAAAAGCCAACTTGGAGAGGATGAAGGATTTACTCTGCAAACAGTCTTGAAATACATTGCCACTTACAGGGCAAAGTCAGTCCTATGAAAAACTGTCTAGGATTAAACTAATATTGCATCAGTAACCCACATTTTTGTGCACATACAGTTTTCACAACCTGTGCTTGGTGCTAAATACACACCTCCCCTCACACCTGAGAGTGAAGTGGGCTATAGCCTCTGTCTCACAGATGAGGGTGGCCACGGGGTGAGGAGGAATGTGGTCATCCCAAGGGTGTGTGTCTTTGAGGAACAGCAAAACTTAAAGCCTAATTTTGCTATATACTTTCAAAGTAAAGTAGATTTTCTTGATGAATTCCTTTATCACTCATCAGACTACTAAAATATTTTCTTTGGGGGTGGAATGGGAAACAAGGGATGAGTGATTCTTCCTTTCACGTGTGTTTTGTTCCAGTGACAGATATGCTCCAAGCTTGCATGAACTCGGGCACTTTAACATCCCAAGCCTCTGTGACCCAGCAAACCTCCAGTGGTTTATCCTTACCAAAGCCCAGCAGGCAAGAGACAACATGAAAAGAAAAGAAGAGTAAGTGCCACGAGCCCTTTGTAATGTCCTGCCTGTCAGTCAGTCTGTCAAAATTCAGGTATTCAGAATTCATAAAGATGGGACATAAGAACTGCATGAAACTTAGGAAGTGGACTGATTTGTGCATATTCCACGTTTATTTATCCCCCACCTTGGTCTGCCAGGAATTGCATGTGGTGTTTCTGATTATGACAGCCTCAATGACATTACCACCATGTGCCTCCATTTGAGAAGCAAGCTTGTTAGTATAAAAATCAACTCAGGGGCAGAACAAATGGTAAGGATATCAGAAAGAAATTCTCCAGATGGAAAAAGGTGGCAACAAGGAAAAATTCAGTTACTGCTTAAATAACAGGAATCTTGATGGTTTAAAACTTTGAGAACTATGGATTTTAAGTAAATGAGAAGAAGTTTTAAAGTAAAAAATTGTTTCAGTTCATAAGCAGTCCTGTCTCTGTTGTTGTTTGTATCTTGGAAAGCCTCGTAGCCGACAGTTCCCTGATTTGTGGGCATTGGATACTGCTTGATAATGTTTTATGTATCTCCTATGAAGAAAGGAGGATATTACATTCAAAAGAGGTTTTTCTAAGGACATTGGCAAAGGAGGTTTGGATACTGAGAATTTACTCACTTGTTCATTCATTTAGCAGTCTTTTGCCATGACTGTTGTGTGCCCAAGACTGACAGGTGCCACCAAGAGAATGATGGGCCCAGGTCCTTGCCCTCCTGGACTGTGTTTCTGGTAGGAGGTGCAGGTTCTGCATGCGTCTGCGGTAGCTGGCCAAGAGAGGGGCCGAGTGAGAAGCACCAAGGCTAGCGCTCCCAGAAGACCATAGGGGCACTGAAGGGAACGCAGTGGCCCAGAGAACGTGGCTGCACAAGTCCAGGGAGGAGGGTAAGAAGGACAGAGACCAGAACCTGGAAGGTAGAGGATCTGAGGTAACTGTTCAGCAGTGTGCTGGGGAGCCCCTGGTTCCGCATCACCACCAGCTGCTCATCTGAAAGAAAGGGTGGTGGTGGAGGAGAGCCATAGAAGACAAAAGATAACAGGATTGTTTTGTGTATAAAATAAGTGAAAGAGCTACGTCTCTTTGTTTTGTTTGTGGACTTGGTGACAGCTCTGTTGGCCAGCTCCAGTGGCACGGATGTCCCATTTCTTGACTGGTTAGTAAGCCTTCATGTTGCCATGTGATTTCTCACCATTGTAAGTCAGTTTTAACCCTTGGAAGCAGCTCTGGCCCACCTGTCACTGTGAGGGCTGATGGTTTCAGTGGCTATACTATAGTTGCTGCTTCTGGTTTTTCCATGGCTATGGAAAATGGAAAATTTTCCATTTTGTAGCTTTGGTGTACTGCTACTAGATTTTGAGGAAGTAAAATAAAAAGAAATGCAGTTCACATAGGTTATTTTTTGAAAGTTCCATCCTACCTGTGAGGTCAACACAGTGACTCACAGTGACACAGAGTGAGTCGCCCTGTGAGAAGTCGGGTTGGGGCCTGTCACTCCACTGAACTGGCCTGCAGGCTAGGGTCCCCTTGACTTTCCCCTCACTCATTTTGTTCCAACCAGATGGCCTTTTTTTTTTTTTTTTTTTTTTTAATGGCCTTTCTATCTTCCTCCAGCACCCTGGAGCGTCTCTTCTTGGTGTCCTCCTGGTTTGCCTTTCACCTCCCTCAGGTCTCAGCCCATGTCCACCTTCTCACTGAGGTCTTCCCTGAACATCAGCAGGAAACAGTGCCCACCGCCCCCCCCACCGTGGCACCCCTCCACCGCCCCTGGTCTGCCTTTTCCCCTCGCACTCCACACCACTAGTCTCTACAAGCTGTTTTCCCTCATTTATTTGCCCTCCCGTCACCAGACAGAATGTAAGCATCAGGGGCAGAGACTTTTTTGTCTCTTTTGTTTCCTCCCATCCCAAGATCAGTGCCTGGCACACAGGTGGCCTTCAGGAAGCATCCATTGGCTGAATCCATTAACTGGCATGTTTCCTGAGCACCTTTGTGGCTCTGGAGCCCTCATACCTGTTTCATTCCCCATGGAGAGGAAGCCACTTTGTCACTGGTGCCAATATACCTCCCTCTTACTCATCACCTTCCTCCCTCCTTATACCTCTGACTCTAGGCCCAGAGTTTTCCCTCCACTTTGCCTTCTCCCTCCCTTCTTTCTGTTCTCCCGACCCTATTAAGGTTGCCTTCCTCGTAATCATTAAGGGGTGGTTAAGACTATTGTCTGTCCGTAGATGAAGTTTGTTCTTAGACTGTGCTTTAGTTCCTAGATTGCGGAAACCCAGTTTATGAAAGAGATAAAAGCTTGCAGCTGTTCTTTCTAAAGAGGAAGGGAACTAGAAGCTGCTCATACCCATGGGAGTCTCTGGGTACCTCTGCAGAACCCTCGGCTTGATGGACAGTTTAAAACCAGTATTCTAAGCTAATATCTGGGTCCCAAGTAGATCCTACATGGCCTTCTCAAGACTGCATGACTTGTGGCCCCCACCTCTGAGCATGTCCAGGCTACTGGGGGAATATGTGAATTGTGGAATACCCACCCTCCTTTGGAGGCTGGTAATGACCCATGTACAGCTCTTCCGTAGGGCAGGCATAACCTAGCTTTTCTTACACGAACTGTCCTCACTCATTTCTTCTGTGGTAACTCACTCATGTTTCCTCCTACCCCCTATATCACATACTATAAATTTTATTATCACTTAGACAAACTGGACACAGTAGAAATGTACAATAATAGAAGAATGTTTAAATAATTCTGATACTCACCTAGAGTAGGAGAAACCATTTAAAACAGTGTTCACTTACTCCACTAATATTTACCACGGACTTTGGTGCCTAGCCGGCCCTGTGTAGTCACCAGGGCCAGACAGTGGGAACAGATACCCTTGTGGAACTAAGTGTCAGAGGCAGAAGGAGCTTTATTGGGAAAAAAAAAAAAAAAAAAAAAAAAAAAAAAAGATAGCATTTTGTCAGAGGAAAGAAGGGTCATTTCCCCCTAGGAAATGTCTGGTCCATTTCTTAGTATTAGAAGAAAAGGAAGAGAACTTGCCACCAGCCACACTCACCATCTCATGATGCTTCTCTTGTTTGTACTGTGCCTCCCTTTTTCCTCTATATCATTGTTGTTGTTGAGAAATGAATATTATAAAGCAAAGAAATGATAAGGAAAGACAAAAAATAATTTAAATATGTCTGCTTCAGACTCCAGAGACACCCCGGAAGGGAAAGGCTCTTCCCCACCATCTCCTTATTGGAGGGGCCAGCCCCAGAGAGAGCCCCAGTGAAGGCTGCCCTCTCTGGGCTCGATTCTCCTGCGAGATTACACCCCAGAAGGACTGATGGGACCTCGTGGTTGTAAAGGTTGTGGCCTAGGGGTTGGGGCAACCTAGGAATGAGGCCAGAGGCTTCTCTGAGAAGGAAAGGGAATGCATGTCCTGCCCAGAGATGTGTATAAAGATGTGTCATTGGAGAACTACACAGTAACTTGACCAGATGCCAGGCTCTCTATTTCTAAGTCAGATTGTTAGTATCTTTTTTTTTTTTTTGAGCCAGTGAGAAAAGTCCTTTACAGAAAAAGTTTGTCAATCTCTGCAGTTGATGGTACCTATGGTTCTTCCTGTCTAGAAAGATTAGGTACAGGTTCAACTCGAACTTTCTGAGAACCCCCTCAGCCCTAACTGCTGTTCAACTTGAATCTCTAAGCAGCATTGTCTAGAAGGAGTCATCTTATAGGAAAAAAAACTACCACCACCTGAGAAAGTGTTCGGGTGTTGTTGAAGGGAGTGAGTCAGTAATTACAGACCCCTGCTACTCATTGCCGCTGACTACAATGACTATTTCTGTTTTCAAATATTTTCCTAGCTTTTGGATATTTCATGGTACTTTTTTTCCTTTATGCAAAGATTAAGAGTGGGTAAATAGAGGTTACTTGGGTATTTTTAACTAGTGCAATACTTGAACTTCTTTAGGAACCCTTGACCATGGCACTTTTGGTTTACTCACCTTACTGTGCGGGCTTCCCAAGAGATGTACATGCTGGTCTGCACACCCCTCAAGGGTGTGACAAGGTGGAGGCCTCTTTCACACATCCCAAGATTTGGAGGATTGAATCTGTTAATCAACGTATACCCATAAACATTGGCCACCTGTATTTAAGACACTGAGTTCTGCCCTGAGTTGTCTGCTTTGTAGGTCTTCACTCAAGACCTTGATGGCAAAAGAGGCATCGTAGCCCATAGGCCAAGGGGAGGGAACAGAAAGGGAGCTGATGGGCATAGAAGAGAGTGGAGGGGAGGTACCTCTTCCCCAGGTGCCTGGTCTTATTGTGAGCCTGGTGGGTGTTTGGGAGTCTCTAGAAGTCAAAACTGCCCTAGGGTCAGACTGTTCACCTACAGTCTAAAACTAGGGCTTTTACGCTCCGCTTTCTGCTTTTACTAACAGCTACTCAGTGAGGCAGGATAAGAACTTTTAAAATTATGTCTTAATTATTTTTACCCATTACTGCTAAAAGATTTAACAAATACTTTCAAAGATACATGTATAAGAACTATTGGCATGTCTTCTAAACATGTCATTTACCCTTGCTGGATACCCATTTTCAGTGTTGAGAGTAGAAAGTTAGACTCCAGTGTTTATAGTAGCAATGCCCACAGTAGCCAAAATATTGAAAGAGCCTAGATGTCCATCGACAGATGATGGATAAAGATGTGGTATATACGTACAATGAAATATTACTTAGGCATGGGAAAGAACGAAATCTTGTCATTTGCAATGACATGGATGGAACTAGAGGGTATTATGCTAAGTAAAGTAAGTGAGTCAGAGACAAATATCATATGATCCCACTCATATGTGGAATTTAAGAAACAAAACAGATGAACATAGGGGAAGGGAGGGAAAAATAAGAAATCAGAGAGGGAGACAAACCGTAAGAGACTCTTAACTCTAGGAAATAAACTGAAGGTTGCTGGAGGGGAGGTGGGTGAGGGGATGGGGTCACTGGGCGATGGGCATTATTAAGGAGGGCATGTGATGGAATGAGCACTGGGTATTGTATGCAACTGATGAATCACTAAATTCTGCCTCTGAAATATTACAGTATATGTGATCTAACTTGAATTTAAATAAAATCTTGAAAGAAAGAGGCCCAATATATAAAATTATATCTACACTTTATGTTGTTTTATTTGGTGATCGCTTGTGGCAATATTATGTTTATTTTCAATATAACAGGTTAAAAGTTATTGAAAATGAATTGATACAGGCTTCAACGAAGAAATTTTCTCTGGAAAAGTTTTATAAGGAGCCCAGCGTTTCTAGTAAACAAATGGTGGATTGTTGTAAGAGACTTCTAGAACAATCACTGCCTTACCTAAAAGGGATGCACCTCTGCATTTCACATTTTTATTCTGTTATGCAAGATGGAGACCTTTGTATTCCTTGGAATTGGAAGGATGGAGAAGCCATTAAATAACAGAAAATCTGTATTATTTTTGAGGAGATAAGAAATTGTTAAACTTCTTTAAATCCACAATTTGATATAACAGTATTATTTACATATTACAAGAACGAAGTTTCTAACTGCTGCTCTAAAAGTGGAACTTTTTAAAAAATTAATTTCTGCTATAAAACTCATTTTAAAAGGTTTTATCTCCCAGTCTTATGGTGTTTCTTATCTGATTGGCAAGATTGGGTAAAAAGATGTCAGAATGAAAGAACATTTTTTAGCAATGTGTACAAGATATCTATTTTTATATGACTTAACGTGGGTACGTGTAAACAGGTCTCATTCAGCATAGCTCTCAAGTAATGGGACTCGTTCAACATGCAACTGGATAGTTGCCTCTTGTGTGTCAGCATAAACGTGTGTTTTGCAGCCAGGAGGGGACAGTTACTGTTTAAAACAGGAGACTTATGGGTAGCAAAAATTAGATAACCAGATTTTTCCTGAAAGAAAGAGTAGAAGGAAAAACAAAGCAATGTATAGTATTCACATTGTCATAAGTAGTCTGATACCAGTTTGTTAAAACATCTTAGTGACAGAAAATTTAGGTTTAAATCCAGAAGTTTTCTTACCTATTAAAATATTATAACTGTTGGTTAGCATGACACTATCAGACAGTAAATGTCTTTGAATCAGTGACATAACTCATTTATTTTTGTGGACAAACTATCCGGAAAAACCTTGCTTATTCCCCCAAGAGTTCCAGCAAGTAGAGAGTGTAAAATGGCTCAGGCCATTCAGGATTTCTGTCATCCCCTCAACCCTGGCTTCCTGTTCCTACCAGTGTTTCACATGTGGGGTGAGGCCCCTGTGAGCTGCCCCTTGTGCACAGTTGTGTGGGCTCTCTGAGGCCACAGCACAGCTTAGCCCCCAGGGACACGGGGGACCTGCTTGGAGACACAGGGCTTCTCTCTTCACAGGTGTTTCCCTTCAGATAATATATTTCACCAGGTCCAAAACCTCTTTGGCACGTTTCTCAAGAGGATAAGATAAATCCTAATTTGGGACACCATTTTGTAGCCCCTGCTGCTGAAGAAATAGGAAAGGAGTTTTTTCCCCACTGAAAGAAAAGGAGCTGTTAACAACCATTCTTAAGTACATTTCAAATTCATCTAAAACACTATTATTTAAGCTGTTTAAATTCTAATTCAAATGTGTGTTCAAAAGAAATAGTGATTTGTAATTTTTATAGTTTGTGCATATCATCTCTTTGAACCTTCAGTAACAACTATACTGAATTTTGTTTTTCTGTTGCCTATAAAGATTTTCCAGAGCCAAATGATGGGGATGAAAAATTCCTTCCTTAAAGGTTACATAAGAAAATTTATTGAAATATAAGTTTGGATTATGCCATTTCTAAAATCAAGTAATAATAGTATCCTTAGTAATGTTTTGAATTGGACTTTGTTTCAGAACTGATTAATATAATAAATAATACACTAATCAGATTGTCTTTCTTGTTATTCAATTATTAATAGTTTTACAACTATTGCAACATAATAGGAAGTTACAAGACATTGATAACATCTTTGATCTCCTCTCCCAATCTAACATAAAAAGGAAAACTCTGTCCCACCACTGAAAACTGGCACAGAATGAGGCCCCTTCAACTACAAAGCCGTGGATCAGAAACAGTCTCCAAAGGGACCTGAGCTCCAGACCCAGGCCAGACCTCTCCCAAGGAAGACGCAGGCCCAGAGCCCAGGCTGTCTAGTCAGGGAGGCATAGGTCCAAAGCCACATCTGTCTTCAGGACAGGTCCCCCAGGCCCCACTTCCTCTTTTATTTCTTAAAGACCTCCAGGTCCAGGCAGCCTACCTGAGCAAATGAGAGGGCATTGAGAAATGGATAGGTGAAGTAAGGGGGGTCAGGGCTGTGTCAGGAGTCAGCTCACCTATGGAACCTCTAAGAACTGTATGTACATCCCTAAGTGAACCCCTCCAGCTCGGGCCACTGTCCCTAGTACCCTGGTGTTCCTACTGCCCTTAGACTAATCTGGCCTTGCCACCCCACCCCACCTGCCGTTGGCGGGGGACCTGAGCGTCCCTCAAGCAAGCCAGTAAGACATCAGTCTTGTGGAGATGGGTGGCTCCAAGGCTCTGGGCTGTTCTGCAGGGAGCCATGGTCCTGGCAGCCTCCTACCACAGACCCCAGGGCTAGGAGCCCAAACATCCAGGAGGCTAACACTCAGACCCAGGTGCAAAAGCCACTGATGCATTAGGTGAGACCTGGCAGCTGGTTGATCACAAAGCACCTCCCTATTTCAAGAGTGCCTCTGACCAGTGCTGCCTGACCACAGACCCCAACCACAAGCCCTCTGACCTGGCAGGGTCACCCAGGTGCCTATCCCATGAGTTAGAACTGACACAATCCCAGGGCACCTTGGTAGAACTCCTAGTGGCTCACTGCACTGAGTGACCTGGGACAAGACCTCCATTGGCCTCAGTGTCCCCATCTGTAAAAGGAGATGGTGGGTCGCATTCTTAGAAGTTCTTCCCACACTCAGTGAGTCTCCCCAGGAATGCAGAGCCCTCTCTTGGATGGTCCTTGGCTGCCAGCTCAGGCACCCCTCACTCCTTAGCAGTTGGGACAAGGGGGAGGAGGTGGAATAGCCAGTGGCCACACAAACCAGACCTGAGTTGGTGCAGTGGGACCCTCTTTTAATCCCCAGTCCCCTGCTACTGCAACCTCAGTCTACTGGTCACTTAAAACCTTACCCTCACAGGGACATACCTAATAGCAGTATGGGAATTTTCCCCCTAAGGTGACAGATGTTGCACATGGGGAAACTGACACCCCAAACTGAGGAGACTTGGCCGAGACCATTCTGCCTCTTGCCGATAAGAGAAGTGGTATTAGAATCTAGGTTTCCCAAGGGCTTTGAGGAATCTGAGCAGGCAGCAGCACCCCCAGCTCTACATGGGCCCACCACTGGTGGGTATAGGTGGGCTGGTGGGTAGTGCTGGGTATAGGCCGATCATAAGTCAAGATCAGATGTGCCCTTGGAGAAGTCCTTGCCCCAGCAGGTGTGGGGGGCATAGCAGAGACAGAGACCTTGGATGGCATGGCATGTCAGGCTGGCCAGTGGGCAGCAAGGCCATCTTGGCACCTAGGAGATTTATGTAGAACAGGGGCGGTGGGGAGCCCTGCTCTGCCTGAGGCCTGGCAACAGCCTGGGCTCTGGGCATCATTCTTGGAGCAATTTTTGCACAGTTCTACCCCAAAGTCCATTACAGCAGCTAATGTGGAGGAAACCGGTTCAGCACAGGGTGTGGCCCACACTAGAGGAGGCCATCAGATTTCACCCTCAGAATCTTTTGGAGGCGGTCCATTTTCACTTTCTCTGTCAATACCACAGCACTGGCCTAGACCTGGTGTCAGCATGCATGAGTCAGAGACTTCCAAGTCAGCAGGGCAGGCAGTGTGATCGGTGGAGGGACAGTACCATCTCTATAGATAGCAGTCTTGTACCTCACTTCCACCCCCGCCCAAACGCATGCTTTTAAACTCTGGAGTAAAACCTTTGCTGAGGGATTTCCCAAGATCTTTTTCTTATTAGTCATTGAGCAAACACTTAGGAGGCACCAGCTGTATGCAGGCCTTATCCTAGGCACTGGGTACACAGCAGGGACGGAGCAGACAAGAGCCTGCTTTTGGTATATGTTTCTTAGGACTGACACAAATTACAAACTGGGGGGCTTAACACAAATGCATTCCCTCGCAGTCTTGAAACCAAAAGTCCAAAATTGAGGTGTCAGTGGGACCCTGCTCCCTCCAGAAGCCCAAAGCGTCATTCTTTTCTTTGCCTCTTCCAGGCTCTGCTCACTGCCATGTTCCTGGCTTGTGGCCACATCACTCCAATCTCTGCGTCTGTGGTCACATCACTGTCTCGTTCTCTGTGTCTTCTGTGTGTCTGTCTCAAAATTCACCCTGTTTGAAAATGCATGTGAATCTGCGTAGGGCCTACTGGATCATTTAGGATGACACCCTCCTCTCAAGACCCAGAACTTAATCACATTCGTTGCTATAGAAGGTCATATTCACAGGTCCTTGTGGTTATGATTTGGACATATCCCTTAGGGACATGATTCAGTCCACCATACTGGTGACTTGGGGTCACCACTGCAAACCCCATTTGTTGAAGGCTGCCCTTGAACGTTGCAGGGGGAAGAACCCACCATCTGTGGGCAACATGCCAAGTCCACCTGAGACCCTGGTAAGGTGCACACTCTCTCTTCCTACCTGAGCATTATTTCATTTCCACTAACCTTCCCAAGGTTAGAGTTTCCTGGGATTGCAGCCTCTACTTAGCCTACCCTATTCCCTGATTGTTTGAATTGGTTCCAGCCTCTCATTTTTCTAATTCGCTGCAGTGAGCTTTTCTGTGTACATGCTTCTCTTTCTTCCTTGGGCTGCTGGGTTCCAAGTTAGAGCTGTGTTGTAGGCCTTCTGTGCCAGTTACCCACTTGCTGCTGCTCAGCATCAACCCACCCTTCTTACGTGCTCTGCAGTACCAGACAGAATCCTTTAAGCTTCTCGCCTTCAGAGCGAGCACCATGGTAAACTTGGTTAGTAGAGTGCACTACAGGGGCATTGCAGGAGGCAGGGGCCCCTCCTGCTGGTTCTGGAGGCTGCACAGTTGGTCAGAAGTGTAAGTGTGATGGCATCTGGTGGAGACCTGCTCCAGCCTTAGGCCCAGAACACATGCCCCCTGCTGGGCCTTGTGGCTCTCTCCACACTACGAGCGCCTGCCTCCTGCCACCTGATGTACACAGGGCCTCACCCATTCCTGGTTCCTGGTACCATAGTTACAGACTGTAAAGTTGATCAGATCTGGCAGACAGGCCTGCTCACCCCTTTATTGTGCAGGGCAGAGAACTGAGGCCAAGAGAGACAGGGTTCTGATTGGGTCATGTTGGACAAATTGGCCACAGAATCAAGGCTGGACCATAGGCCTTTGTTCCCAAGGCTCAGGAGGGTTTCCTGGGGTCCTCAGGCTGAGACAGTGTTTCCAAGCCCCTACCTACCGCCTCTTCCCCCAGCATGACTGGACCAGTCACTCCATTCCTGGAGGGTTGCGCTGCTGCCCATTGTCCCACCAAAGCATCATCCGGAGTCTATCTACCAGGCAGAGCTTGAAGGGGTGCTCTGCCCAAAGGCTCTCTCAGCCTCAGGTTGCCTCAAAGAGAGTTCCTGGGAGGGCTCTAGCCCCCTTGTGCTCAGGACTCAGGACAGCCCTGAGTGCTGCCCCCTGGGCTGTGTGCAGGACACAGGGCCTGGAGGTCACACTCATCCTGGCTTGTTCCTCTCTCAGCCAAAAAGAGATATTCTTCTGGCTCTGGCTGGGAACCAAACATACTGCTCTGCTACCAACATCAGAACCAAATTCTTGAACTCTAAAAACTTAGGAGAAAAATACCAAGGTGGCTTGGAAGGTAAAAGAAGGTCTAGAAAACATTATGTGTCAGAATCTAAGTTTAATTTATATGGGGCTTGAAAGCACTTGGTGTGTTCTTCTAAGAACTCCCCAGAGTTCTGTGCACTTCCAGGCAGGGCAGAAGCATCGACTTGAGCATGAAGGTGTACAGCTGGCAGGCCACTCAGGAAGCTGTGGTCACGCAAATACTTTCAAGTTCAAAAGGAAAATCGGTTATTCCCAGTAAGGACATTTTTCAGCTTGCAGGTGAAGGCCCAGGGGGCCGAAGGGCTGGGAGGAAAGGAAGAGGCTGGGGGCAGAGGGACTGATCCAAGGGGTCCACATGTTGGCAGAGCACCTCCTGGTGGTGAGATGGTGACAGGAATTGCTGAGAGTGTCTGGGCACTCCTTGCTCCAGCCTTAACCAGGCCATCGGGTGGTGTTATTGGGAGGCAGTACCTTGATCCAGTGTCTTTCAGTAAAGCCTTAGGAGGAGGTAGAAGGGCAGCCTTCTGTACCGTTGTGCTGGACAGGCCCTGGGCACCAAGAGGAGCCCCCTGCACACTTCCATGCTGAGATTTGGGCCTCTCTTGAGGATTCTCCAGAGAAGCTGGAGGAGCTTTAGGTACATCTGCCTTCAGTGGGGGGTAGGTGATTTCTCCTGTTATCTCGTTTACCCAGAAAAATGTATCTAGAGGTTTCTTCCCCTGTCCAAACAGATTCTTAGACATAGCTACAAAGGAAAATATTGAGAAAACACAGATGCATCTTCAGTTGTCCACAGTGGGGGCAGAGGGCTCCCTCTACACAGCCAGGGTCAAAGGGAGCAACCGATGTCTGGGCTAGCACTAGATAGCCTGTGTCAGCATTCTGTCAGGGAGACAGATGCCTTCCCAGATGCTTCAGAAATCTTCCCAGGACCAGGAGCAAGCCTTGCTGGAGGTTCTAGATGAATTCTAGTATCTTTTTAAAAAAACATCTTTTCAAATTTTTAAGTCTTAACCAAGTATACTGAGGAGTATACTTTAAGTCCTGACATAGTTCAGAAATGTGTGTGTGTGTGTGTGTGTGCACGTGTGCGTGCGTGTGTACAGTCAAGTACATGTGTATATGTGTATGTATGGATACTAGCAATTTCATAGAACTTGGATGGTTATGTATAACCGTCTTGATATTTTCTACGCAATTCAATTCTATATTTCTTACAAAAATGTTAGTTGCTACTCCTTAAACTCATTTTTTGAGAAATCAAAATTAATGAACTATAGTTTGAAAAACACTGTCTTATGTTAAGAGGAGAATGGAGAATGCTGCGCCTTCTGCAAAACAGGACACAAAAAAATCACTCTTCAGATTTTTCAGAAACATGACCGTGTGTGGTCAGCAGAATGGTTCCCCCAAAATGGCTATGCCCTAATCCTTGGAACTTGTAACTGTTTCACTACATGGCAAAAGGAAATTTGCAGATGTAATTAAAATTACAAATCTTAAACTAGGGATTATCCTATATAATTCAGGATCCCCAGTCTAATCACTTGATCCTTAAAAAGGCAGAAAGACTGGGGTCAAGAGATGCAGCAGGAGAAGTAAGAGAGATTCTAAGTATGAGAAAGATTCACCCACCATTGGTGGCCTAATGATGGTAGGCCAAGTGGAAACCATGAGAAGGAAATAAATTCTGTCAACAAAATGAATGAGCCTGGAAGTGGACTTTCCCTCAGAGCCTCCAGATGGGGGCCAGGCTAGACAGAACCTTGATGTGGATCTTATGAGAGAGTACCGAGCCACACCTACCAGACTCGGGATCTGCTGCTGTGGGAGATAATAAATGGCTCCTGTTCCAAGTCGCTGGATATGTGGTCATTTGTTATAACAGCAACAGGAACTCATATATTATGTTAACACTCTTCTAGGACCAATGGGAGAGAAGGGCTGCAAAACTGAGGTGTCCTGAGCTCAGAGTAAGCCTACCTTTGGCATGGGCCTATTAGCCAGTCCCCCAGTCTGGCTGTTAGCCAGTCCCTACTTTCTTTCTGTCAAGCTTGGTAATTGCTTCTCCTTCTTTAGAATGGTCAATGACTGCCACCCCTGAGCAGTGTCAAGGTATATTACCTAGCATATCAACCAGGTTAACCATCTTTCAAGGTCCTAACACCTGCATCCTAGGAAGCTGTGATTTGTCAATAGGCAGAAAGGATTTCCCCCACCCTCCCTTGGTGTCCACAAGGCCACGGATAAGTCAGCACATCCCACACTGACTCCCACAGTAGTGGACTGAACAGCTAGGGCCTGACCAGTAACTGTGGGACTAGAAAGGTATGAAGGATTTGAAGCTCACCTATGGGAATGTTCTGGGGTGAAAGTGTCTGTGGAGGGAGCCTCAGAAAAGAGAAGGGGCATTAGAAGACTGGGGGCTCCTAGCAACATGGTCTTTGTTGTGTGAAGTGTTTTCCACCCTATTCCAGCCTAGATTCCGCTGGTGACCCCAGGCCTCATCAATGCAGCCACAAACATACACTTCACCCTCTGGCGCTCTGCTTTGCATAGTGTTCCATATCCCCAACCTGGAGGGCTCTCTGACAGCCCCCATTCCCCTATCCACTGCTCCTGACTTCTGTCAGGCATATTGCATAGCTTCACAGCACAGTTCATTTTTTCTAGAACATAAACTTAGAGACAAGGGGGATGTCCTTCTCTGGCTGAGTTAGTTCATTTTCAGCACAGTGGACACCAGGGGTCCTTGGGTTAGGAATTTCTCATAGATCCACTATCTTCAGCTGGGTTTGGCTCACCCTAGACCTCGCATCCTCTCCATGGCCTCATCTCCCTAAGAACAGACCTTAGAATAGACCTAAGAATAGATTTGTGTTGCCATCTGCTGAGATTCTGTTTCAGCCCAGACCCACCTTGAATTCTCACCAAGCAGCCACTGACTTGAGGCTACCGCGACCTGGGGCCACTCCAACCTGGAGCCAACCCAACCTGGGGACACACAGACCTTGACGTGGGGGTACCCAACTTGGTGGGTTGAAAAGCTACTGGGTGTTTCAGGGTGCTGATCCATCATGCTGATAGGAGATGGAGTGGCTGTCCTTTTAGATGGGCCGAGGTCATCCCACAGGCTTTTCTTCTCTCCCCTTCTGCCTGGGGCTGCTCTCCAATGCAGGAAGGTTCATAAGCACTGCTGAAATGATCTCCCTTGCCTTTGAAGATGTAGACAAAAACAGATTGGGAGATAAACCATAAGACACTCTTAACTATAGGAAACAGACTGGGGTTTGCTGGAGGGGAGGTGGGCAGGGGGATGGGGATTAAAGAGGGCACTTGTTGGGATGAGCACTGGGTGTTCTATGCAACTGATGAATCACTAAATTCTACCTCTGAAACTAATAATACACTATATGCTAATTAAATTGAATTCAATTTTTTAAAAATCTTGGGGAAAAAAAAGCCAAACAAAATTCTGACTGTTCAATGATCTGCTTTAATTGGTATGAGGATTCCAAACACTATTTAAACTCAAAAACTGCCTCCCTAAAATATTTTTTTTAGCTAAAACTAATGTAAAATATGAGACTCTTCTCCCTCATCAGCACCTTTAGACAGTATCAGGATTAGCTTCTGATATTGACATATCCAATGCGCTTTCCACAGTTTGTTAAAGGCTTTCAGTCAGAAATCATAGATATGTTAGGTAGATAAAAATGTTGACTGGAAAATCATTTGATTGTATAAATATATAGTCAATATTTGGCCATATATTTTAAGGAGACTTTAGATACCAAAAAACAGAAGTCTCTTGAGGAAATTATTTGTTTCGTATAGGAGGCATCAATTTCTTCCTTTATTAATAAATGCTAGTATTAAAAATCTTGACTTGAACTGTCAAGGACCCCAAGTTATGTCAAAATCTAATATATGACACTCTCTTTGGTATGTGTGCACATCTCAACTATTTGTTCTCCTTACAAAGAAAAGTGATAAGATGTCTAGGGTCAATTTTCTCTTATTTTTTGTATCCCACTTTTTCCCTCCCTTGGAAACTTCAAAGATTTCAAAGATATTCATAAAAAAAATGTATTAATTTGCTACACAAATACTTTAGGACTATTTACTTCAGATAAAGCCAAAATTGTTTACATAAGAAAAAGAAAGAAACATTATTAAACTATGTTTCTTTTTATGGACTCTAGAAAGCATATTTAGGAGCTTCCAGGGAGGAGGAGTTAAGGTGGCAGAGGAGTAGGGGGACTCTTAGCTTGCCTCATCCTTCAAACACAGCCAAGAACACCCAAGAAATTGATCTAAGGACTGAGAGAGCACACTGCACATCTAGAGCCAGAAAAACTGACACATCATAGAAGGTAGTTATTGCAGAGAGTTGGTTTGGGGCAGAAAAGAACTGCAGGTGCTGTGGAGGGGAGGGAGCCCTGATCAGGGGGAGAGGAGCGAGTGAGCGAGAGAGAGAGAGAGAGAGAGAGAGAAAGCATGAGCAAGGGATTGCACAAGAAAGCTCTTGCCAAAACCACTGGCTGGGGAAAGGATAGGGGCTGAACACCACAAGTTTTTAGAAGCAGCAGAGCTCATAGTCTGAAGTTGTAAAAGTCCAGGCCATCATCAGGGTCATGCCTGGCAGGCTCAGCAGTGCTCCTGCGGAGAAGGAGTGCAGAGGCCAGGGAGCAGGCAGTGTGGTGTGAGGATCTCCTGGGTCTCACCAGGAGAAACAGTTCCCCTTTCTGGAGCGCATTTGGGAGTTGTAGCTTAGCCTCGCCAGGGACAATAGAGCAATATGCTGCCCCTTCCACTAGTATAGGAATGGAGACAGCTGTGCAGCAGCAAACCTTGGCTTTTTGCTCTGCTTTACCATGGACTCTAAATCACTATGCAGTCGTGCGACTGCTTTTCTGGAATAAACCAGCACCTGCCACAGAGTGGCAAGACCCTTCCCAAGATGATCAGCATGGGACTGCACCTTGTAGGTCCCTATAATTTGCAGTTTTGAAATCCAGTCACATGCCTGAGATAAAACATAGGATTACTGGGCCACCCGGCAGGCGGACAGCTTGGAACCAACAGGATTAAGGCAAGGATCTCATGGAAGCCAGGGACACAAGCGGGAAGATTGTTCACACTTCTGTGAAGGCTTTCTGAAAAGTGGTAAGTGCAAATTCCCAGATCTGGAGATGAAAGAGCAGGATGATGCCATTTCCCCCCACCCTTCAGCACTGACCTCAGTAAGCATCGCAGCACCACACCAGCACCCACCACTGGAGTCTGGATCTGTTTACACCAAGCCCCACCTTCTTGCACCCTGCAGATGCATATCCATCCACTAGGGCAAGACCACCTGAGGATCAGCATAGCAGGCCGCTGCCCTGGAAGACCAGCCCAGATGTCTTGCATGCACCAAGTCTACTGATCACAGACTACTGCAAAGCTTTAGCTCTAGGGGACATAAGATCTACCTTCTTTTAACAAACGGACAAAAATACACCTAGAAAAGTTACCACACAGTGGGCATATTTCAAACACCCCCCACTGTAGGCAAGGAGAAACGCTGCAGAGGACTGACCTGGTGGAAGGAGCAGCTGAAATGCAACAGCAGAGTGCACATTCTGAAACGCTTCCTGAAGCACCAGGCCCAAGACAGTATGAGACCTCTTCTTAATATGACCATTATTATCAGAAGCAGGAATATAACAGGCTTTCTCCCAAATTACACAAAAAACAGTGACCTAGACAAAATGACAAGACAGAGGAATTCACCCCAAAAGAAAAAAAACAGGAAGAGGCCACAGCCAGGTATCTAATCAAAGCAGAAACAAGTAATATGCCTGAACTAGAATTTAAAACAACAATCATAAGGATACTAGCTTGGCTTGAGAAAAGCGTAGCAGACACTAGAGAACCCCTTACTGCAGAGATAAAAGAACTAAAAACTAGTCAAGGCAAAATTAAAAATGCTAAAACTGAGATGCAAAACTGACTGAAGGCAATGACAACGAGGATGGATTAAGCAAAAAAAAAAAAAAATCAGTAATACAAAAGATAAAATTATGGAAAATAGAGAAGTTGAAAAGAAGAGGGAAAGAAAAATATTGTGTTATGAAAGTAGACTTAGGAAATTCAGCAACTCCTTAAAGCATAATAACATTGGTATCATATGAGTCCCAGAAGAAGAAAGGGAAAAAGGGGCAGGATACTTTGAGCAAATTAGAGCTGAAAGCTTCCCCAATCTAGGGAAGGAAATAGACATCAAAATCGAAGAGGCATAGAGAACTCCTATCTAATTCAACAAAATCTGGCCCGCACCAAGACATATTGTTATCAAATTCACAAAATACACAGACAAGGAAAGAATCCTGAAAGCATCTGGGAAAAAAGTCCTTAACCTACAAGGGAAGACATATCACATTCACAGCAGATCTGTCCACTGTGACAGGCCAGAAGACAGTGGCAGGTGCTGAGTGGGGAAAATATGCAGCCAAGAATATGTTATCCATCAAGGCTGCCATTCAGAATAGGAGGACAGATAAAGTTTGTCCCAGACAAACAAAACCTGAAAGAGTTGGTGACTGCTAAACCAGCCCTGCAAGAAATATTAAAGCAGACTCTTTGAGTGGGAAAGAAAGACCAAAAACAACAAAGACTAGAAATGAATAAAGAACATCAACAGAAACACCAAATTTACAAGGAACACAAAGGCACTAAATTCATATATTTTGATAATCACTCTGAATGTAAATGGACTAAATTTCCAATCAAAAGACACAGGATATTAGAATGGCTTTAAAACAAAACAAAACAAGACCCATCTACATGCTGCCTACAGGAGACTCATTTTAGGCCTAAAAACACTTGCAGATTGAAAGTGAAGAGATGGAGAGCCATCTATCATGCTAAGGGAGGTCAAAAGAAAGCCAGAGTAGCTATACTAATATCAGACAAACTATATTTTAAGCCAAAGACTGTAATAAGAGATGAAGAAGGATCTACATCATAATTAAGAGATCTATCCATCAAGATCTAATAATTGTAAATATTTATGCTCCCAACTTGGGAACACCCAAATATGTAAATCAATTAATAACACACATGAAGTCACTGATAATAATACAAAAAGAGCAGGGGACTTCAACACTCACATACAGCAACAGACAGATCATCTAAGCAGAAAATCAACACCAAAATGATAGCTTTGAATGACACATTAAACTGGATGGACTTAATAGTATATTCAGAACATTTCGTTCTAATGCAGCAGATTACACATTCTTTTCAATTGCACAGGGAACATTCTCCAGAATAGATCACACCTTGGGTCACAAATCAGCCCTCAACAACTACAAATTTTCTTATTTTATCAACTCTTTGTTTTTAAGTCTTTTTCTTTAACTTTCATTTTTATATTTATATTTTATACATATATTCTTCATTTTTGGCTTCCTTTCACTGTATTCAATTTTATTTTTGTATATATTTAAGTTTTGCATTCTTTACAATTTTGGGACTTAGTGTCTTCTAACAAATAGACCAAAAGACACTCAGGACCAAATGAATCACCCTGTTTTGTCCAGCTGGAAGATTGTATTTTCACTCCCCCCGCTTCTTTTTTTTCCTTTTTGTTCTCTTTTTTGGCCTAACCTCGTTGGATTTGTGTAGTGTGTATTTCACGTGGGTTGTGGTTGATATTTTTGATTTTGTCCTCTTCTTCATCCATTCTCCTCTAGACAAAATGAATAGAAGGAGGAATCCACAAAAAAAGAAAGAACCAGAAGTAATACTCTATGCCAGAGACTTAATTAATATGGATATTGGTAAAATGTCAGAGCTAGAATTCAGAATAACAATTGTAAAGATACCTGGGTGCTTGGGTGGCTCAGTCATTAAGTGTCTGCCTTCAGCTCAGGTCATAATCCCAGGGTCCTGGGATTGAGCCCTGCATCAGGCTCCCTGCTTGGCTTCTCCCTCTCCCACTTCCCTTGCTTATGTTCCCTCTCTCGCTGTGTCTCTGTCAAATGAATAAATAAAATCTTTTAAAAAAATTGTAAAGATACTAGCTGGGCTTGAAAAAAAGCACATAAGACATGAGAGAATCTCTTTCTGAAGAAACAAAAGAACTAAGATCTAATCAGGTTGAAATCTAAAAGGGTATTTCTTTTTTTTTTTTTTTTTTTAGCTTCTTGGACCCATTTTATTTCCAAAGTATGTACATAGTGAATGCTCAATAAATAATTGACAAATTGGTAGGGATAAAAGGGTATTTCTAAGATGCAATCAACAATGGAGGCTCTTACTTATAGGACAAATGAGGCAGAAGAGAGAGTCAGTGACATAAAAGACAAAATGATGGAAAGGAAGGAAGTTGAGGAAAAGAGAGAAAAACAACTAATGGACCATGAGGGGAGACTTTGAGAAATCAGCAATACCATAAAGCAAAACAATATTAGAATTATTGGGGTCCTACAGGAAGAAGAGAGAGGGACAGAAGGTATATTTGAACAAATTATACCTGAAAACTTTCCTAATCTTGGAAAAGAAAAGTCATCAAGTCCATGAGGCACAGGGAACCCCCCTCAAAATCAATAAAAATAGATCAACACCCTGACATATAATAGTGAAGCTTTCAATTTTCAGAGATAAAGAGAAAATCCTGAAAGCAGCTCAAGAGAAGAACTCCTTAACCTAGAGGGATAGGGACATTAAACTGGCAGCAGACCTATCCACAGAGACCTGGCAGGCCAGAAAGGGTGAGCATGATATATCCAGTGTGCTAAATGAGAAAAACATGCAGCCCAGAATACTTTATCCTGCAAGGCTGTCATTCAGAATGGAAGGAGAGATAAAGAGCTTCCAGGACAAACAGAAACTAAAGGAATTTCTGATTACTAAACCAGCCCTGCAAGAAATATTAAAGGAGATCCTGTAAGCTAAGAGAGAGCCCAAAAGGAACAATGACAAGAAAGGAACAGAGACAATCTACAGAAACAGTGAGTGATGTTACAGGTAATACGATGGCACTAAGTTCATATCATTCAATACTTAGTCTGAATGTAAGTAGACTAAATGCTGCAATCAAAAGACACTGAATAAAGAAGCAAAACCCATTGATAAGCTGTCTGCAAGAAACTCATTTTAGACCTAAAGACACCTCTGGACTGAAAGTGAGGGGGTAGACAAAAATTTACTATGCTAATGGATGTCAAAAGAAAGTTGGGGTAGAAAGCCTCATATCAGACAAATTACATTTTAAACAAAGGGCTGATACAACAAGAAGTTCTAACAATTTTTTTAATTTTTTAAAAAAGATTTTATTTATTTATTTGACAGAGAGACCACAAGTAGGCAGAGAGGCAGGCAGAGAGAGGAGGAAGAAGGCTCCCTGCTGAGCAGAGAGCCTGATGTGGGCCTCGATCCCAGGACCCTGGGACCATGACCTGAGCCGAAGGTAGAGGCTTCAACCCACTGAGCCACCTGCCTACCTCTAACAATTTTTAATATCAGTATTAATATGTCCTCAACATGGGAGCAGCCAATTACATAAACCAATTAATAACCAAAATAAAGAAACACATTGATAATAATAGAATAATAGTTGGAGACTTTACACCCCACTCACAGCAATGGACAGATAATCTAAGCAAAAGATCAACAAGGAAATAGGGCTTTTTGAATGACACGGGGGACCAGATGAACTTCACAAATAAATACAGAGCATTCCACCCTAAAGCAACAGAATACAGATTCTTCTCAAGTGCACATGGAACTTTCTCCAGAATAGATCACATACTGGGTCACAAATTGGGTCTTAACTGATACCAAAAGACTGGAATTATGACCTGAATATTTTCAGACCACAATGCTTTAAAATTTGAACTCAATCACAAAAGGAAATTTGGAAGAAACTCAAACACTTGGAGGTTAAAGAGCGTCCTACTGAACAATGAGTGGGTCAACCAGGAAATTAAAGAAGAATTTTTAAAAATTCATGGAAATAATGAACATGAAAACACAATTGTTTAAAACCTTTGAGATTCAGCAAAGGTAGTTCTAAGAGGGAAGGAAATAGCAATACAAGCCTCTCTCAAAAAAATTGGAAAAGTGTCAAATACACAAGCCAAACTTATACCTAAAGGAGCTGGAGAAAGAACAGCAAATAAAGCCTAAACCAAGCAGGAGAAGAGAAATAATAAAGATTAGAACAGAAATCAATGATATGAAAATCAAAAGAACAGTAGAGCAGATCCATGAAATTAGAAGCTTGTTCTTTGAAAGAATTAATAAGATCAATAAACACCAGGCTAGACTTATCCAAAAGAAAAGAGAAAGGACCCAAATTAATAAAACCATGAATGAAAGAGGAGCGGTCACAACCAACACCAAGGAAATACAAACAACTTTAAGAACATATTATGAGCAACTATATGCCAACAAATTAGGCAATCTGGAAGAAATGGATGTATTTCTGGAAACTTATAAACTACCAAAACTGAAACAGGAAGAAATAGAAAACCTGAACAGACCCATAACCAAAAAGGAAATTGAAACAGTAATCAAAAATCTCCCAACAAACAAGAGTCCAGGACCAGATGAGTTCCCAGGGGAATTCTACCAAACATTTAAAGAAAACCTAATACTTTGAACCTGTCTCAAATACTAGAAATGGAAGGAAAACTTCCAAACTCATTCTATGAGGCCAGCATTACCTTGATCCCCAAACCAAAGACCCCTTCAAGAGGAATATTATAGGGGCACCTGGGTGGCTCAGTTGGTTGAGCATCTGCCTTCGGCTCAGGTCACGATCCTGGCGTCCAGGGATTGAGTCCCACGTCGGGCTTCCTGCTCAGCAGGGAGTCTGCTTCTCCCTCTGACCCTTATCCCTCTCATGCTCTCTCCCTTTCTCTCTCTCTCCAATAAATAAATAAATAAATATTTTTTAAAAAGAGGAATATTATAGACCAATATCCCTGATGAGCATGGATGCCAAAATTCTCACCAAGATATTACCCAATAGGATCCAAAAGTACCTTAAAAGGATTATTCACCATGACCAAGAGGGATTTATTCCTGGACTGCAAGGGTGGTTCAACATTTGCAAATCAATCAATATGATACATCACATTAATAAAAGAAAATACAAGAACCATATGATCCTCTCAATTGATGCAGAAAAAGCATTTGCCCAAATAGAGCATCCTTTAGTGATTAAAACTCTCCACAGTGTACAGATAGAGGGAACATACCTCAGTATCACAAGAGCCATCTACAAAAAGCCCAGAGCAAATATCATTCTCAATGCAGAAAAACTGACAGCTCTTCCACATAGTATTTCAAGTTCTAGCCTCAGCAATCAGACAACAAAAAGAAATAAAAGACATTCAAGCTGGCAAAGAAGCTAAACTCTCACTCTTTGCAGATGACATGTGGACTTGTCATGAGGGAAGGAAATGGCAATACAAGCCTCTCTCATGACTTTATGTGGAAAACCCAAAAGACTCCACCCCAAAATCACTAGAACTCATACAGCAATTCAGTAACATGGCAGGATATAAAGTCAATGCACAGAAATAAGTTGCATTTCTATACACTAACAATGAGACAGAAGAAAGAGAAATTAAGGAATCTATCCCATTTACTACTGCATCAAAAATCACAAGATACCTAGGAATAACCATAACCAAAGGAGTAAAGGGTCTGTACTCTAAAAACTACAGAACACTTATGAAAGAAGCTGAAGACAACACAAAGAAATGGGAAAACATTCCATGTTCATTGATTGGAAGAATAAGTATTGTGAAAATGTCTATGCATCCAGAGCAGATTACCCAAGGCAATCCCTATCAAAATGCCATTGACATTTTTCACAGAGCTGGAACCAGAAAAAACCCCAAATAGCCAAAGGAATGTTGATAAAATAAAGCAAAGCTGGAGGGATCACAATACCGGACCTCAAGCTTTATTATGAAGCTGTAATCATCAAGACAGTACGGTACTGGCACAAAAACAGACACATAAATCAGTGGAACAGAATAGAGAACCCAGAAATGGACCCTCGACTCTATGGTCAATTAATCCTCAACATAGCAGCAAAGTACCATACTGTCTTGATGATGGAAAAAGGACAGTCTGTTCAATAAATGGTGCTGGGAAAATTGGACAGCCACATATAGAATAATGAAACTAAGCCATTTTCTTACACCATTCACAAAGATAAACTCAAAAAGGATGAAAGACCTCAATGTGAGACGGAAATCCATCAAAATCCTAGAGGAGAACACAGGCAGGAACCTCTTCAACCTCGGCCATAGCAACTTCTTACAAGACATATCTCTAATGGCAAGGGAAACAAAAGCAAAAATGAACCATAGGGACTTCATCAAGATAAAAAGCTTTTGCACAGTGAAGTCCCTGGCAACTCCAGGTTTCAGTCTGGGGGGCTGCCCTGAAGTCCTTTCACCACCACTACTGGTCTGCGAGTCTGTGCCTGGCCCCAGCCCAGGAGGCTTTTGCAATCTGGCGCTATAAGATCCCCGGGGCACAGGATCCCAGAGGCTCCCTCCCCCTTCCACTTATCTTCTGATATCTGTCCATAGAATTACCGCTCCCCGCTTCATACCTTGAAACCAACCACTGGAGAGATTCTGTTGGTATAGATCCTGATATATCTTCTTATATCTCAGGTTGATTTTGTGGGTGTTGAGTGGTCTGGCTGATATCTAGCTCAATTCAGGCAACTGCTTGAAATAGGGTCCCCTACTCCTCCACCATCTTGCCCCCCTCTGCCATAAAATAAGTTTTAAAAGATGACCAGATCCAATTAATGCAAAAAATGACAGGTGGAAAGTTATCTTAGGGTTGAAGCCTCATGTTGTGTTAGTGAAACACTTGAGGACATGAAATCACCAATTTTTATTAGACATTGGATTACTCTAGTACCATTGACCACAGTTTATCAATCATTACATTGTTCTACAAGTCATCTCATTTAATTAGAATTATAGTAGTCTTACCTAACATAGCTCCTCCCAGTCACAATGCAGTCACCATGCCTGCTCTCAGGACTCCAACCAGACTTCCTTCTTATGTGCTGGTTTCTTTTTAACATGTAAAAAACATGTTTCTCTCTCTCTCTTTTTAAGATTTTATTTATTTTGACAGAGAGAGCACCAGTAGGCAGAGAGGCAGGCAGAGAGAGAGAGAGGGAAGCAACTTCCCTCTGAGCAGAGAGCCTGATGCAGGGCTCGATCCCAGGACCCTGAGATTATGATCTGAGCCTAAGGTAGAGGCTTAACCCACTGAGCTACCCAGGCGCTCCTTTTATTTTTTCAACCATATAAAAGTTCCTGCTTATGTTCACAGTAGAATATACCAATATACCTTGGTAGAATAAGCTTCTCAGCTGAGTATCTTATTATCAAATCTTATATGTCTATAGAATAATTGTTTTAATTGTAAGTAGACCAAAAGGAAGAAAAATTTATGGATTTCCCCCCAAACTTTATATTGTTTCCATATGAATAAGATTCATGAGTATAACTGGTATGTGAAATGTTTCCATGAATCTAAAAGTACACTTCTCTTGGGTTGCTGACTTCAATATTTAGTATTGGTCTAAGTACATAAGTCTCTTTAGACTTCTTACCAAGGAAGAATCTTCCATGGCCATTTTAAGTAAACCTTGATGATGTGTCTGAGGGCAGTTTTGTTTTTGTTTGTTTGCTTTAGATTTTATTTATTTGAGAGAGAGAGAGAGCAGCAGGCACAGGGAGAAGCAGACACCTGGATGAGCAGGGAGCCCAATGCAGGACTCGATCCCAGGACCCTGTGATCATGAACTGAACCAAAGGCAGACATTCAATTGACTGAGCCACCCAGGTGTCCCAACAGCAGTTTGTTTTGTTCTCATTCAAACCTGAAGTCACAAAGGAAAACATATGTAGTTAGACCAATTTTCTCTACTTCTATCTAATATTATTTACCAGATTCTTAGATCCTCACCAGTTATAACTATCTGTTGAAACTACTTTAACATCCTATGAAACTTAATCAGCAGATGCACACATTCTCCTTGCCTTACCTAGCTTAGATAGATTTCATAGTTAAGAGGCTTGAACTAATGTGCCCGTAGATCAAATGGGCAACAAAGACAAATGGCCCAACTATGGGATATAAATGAAGGCAACTTTTCCTTTTTAGTTTTTTTTTTTTTTTAAATTTATTTGACAGACAGAGATCACAAGTAGGCAGAGAGGCAGGCAGAGAGAGAGGAAGGAAAGCAGGCTTCCTGCTGAGCAGAGAGCCTGATGTGGGGCTCGATCCCAGGACCCTAGGATCATGACCTGAGCCGAAAGAAAGCAGAGGCTTTAACCCACTGAGCCACCCAGGTGCCCCAACTTTTCCTTTTTAATTAAAAAGGATTGATTCATTTAGAATTCAGGGCTATAGGAGTCTACTATCTGCTCTTGCCTATGCTCTGTTGGGGTTTTATCACCTAAATCCCTGCTCCATTGGAGGCAAAGCAGATGTCTGTGCTGTTTTAATTTGTTAAAATCGTAACTTTATTTTGTCAAACTTATTAAATGTCCTTATTAAATAATGTATTTTTGTTGTAAAATAAATGTTTTTAAGCAGAAATACCTTTAAACACATTCTTGGGGCTTTTAAGTTTCAATTCAATATAATAAGATGAGTAAGGTCAAACACCCAATTATTACAAGGTCCATAGGTAAATCAACTGCTTATGACATAATTTATATTTTTAAGTGTGCAGCTGTCCATAACGTACCATGCATATTTTTTTAAGTTTTATTAAGTAATCTCTATACCTAATGTAGGGCTTGGACTTGACCTTGAGATCAACTGTAACATGCTTTTCCAACTGAGCCACCAGGCACTCCTACACAATTTCTTTGACAAATATTCTTGGTCTCAAAGTTTTAAGTCAAGCATCCTAGGAATTTTTAAGATAACTTAGGAAAGCTGTGCCAGTTACTATTGTCTCTGCTTCAAACTCACTCTTCTATAGATGCTTTGAGATGATGGGGTTGGAACTCTGTGATTCACATTTCTATTTTGCCAGCTATTTCCCTATTAGGTTCTGGCATCAAGAAATGTTAAGAGGTGGGGCGCCTGGGTGGCTCAGTGGGTTAGGGCCTCTGCCTTCGGCTCAGGTCATGATCCCGGGGTCCTGGGATCGAGCCCCACATCAGGCTCTCTGCTCAGCGGGGAGCCTGCTTCCTCCTCTCTGCCTGCCTCTCTGCCTACTTGTGATCTCTGTCAAATAAATAAATAAAATCTTTGAAAAAAAAAAGAAATTAACTTGTAATAAATTTATTAAAAAAAAAAGCAATGTTAAGAGGGAAGCTGCAGTGTTGAAGAATTGTAATTACTGTGTCAGCTTGGCTGAGTGACAGGGTGCCCAGATATTTGGTCAAATGAGTGTTTCTGTGAGGGTGTTTTTGGATAAGATTAACATTTAAGTTAATGGGTTTTGAGTAAAGAAAATACTCTCCATTATGTGGGTGGGCCTCGTTAAATTAAATCAGTTGAAGGCCTACATATAACAAAAAGACTGGCCTCCCCCTGGCCTTTAGACTTCATCTGCGATACTGACTCTTCCTGGTTCTACAACAGCCAGCCTTCAACCCGGAACAGGAATATTAGCTCTCCTGGGTCTCTAGTTTGTGGTCCATCCTGAAGATTTTTTTGACTTGCCAGCCTCTGGAATCACACGAGACAATTCCATATCTCTTTCTGGATGTATACACACATTCAATTTATTCTGTTCCTCTGGAGAACCCTAATACAAGGAGGAAGAGAGGTTTTCTCTGTATGTGGGCACTGGTTCCTGTTTCCAAAGCTGCTTCACTCCAGCAGTAGTGGCAATTCCCTTTGGTAGCAGCAATTGGGTCCAGCTTGCAGTTGTCACCACAGGGCCCTCCTTCCAATTCAGACCAACTCCAGGCCAGCAGTGCTCTCCTCCTTTTAGGTCTGAGTTCAGCTCTACAGGTGCTCTCTTCCAACATTCTACCTTTTAACAATTCTTCTGTTCCTACTTTGTAGCTTTTCTGTGGAGGTGGGATCAATACTGTACCATCACCCCAAACTGATTCAGATGTCAAGACAGATGATAGCACACACATCAAGGGGTCATGAAAAGTTTATTATTCACATAATGTGGCTCTCTGCGAAGAGCAAGACAGGCACCCAAGCCAGTCAGTTTGCACTGATTACAAGGTGGGGCCAATGGCTCTGATTTTTATTGTGCTAAGGGGTGTGGGTTTCCAGGATAATGGAAAAAGCCAGGGTTTACATAAATTTCACCTCAAGTGCTGAGTGAGTACCTGGGCTTTCTTATCAGCTTGCCCAGGGTGAGGGTTTGAAAGCTGTTAGTGGTCAAACATAAAAAACGGGGTCAGACTCCATTATGGTTCTCCCAGTCTTGGGATGGCACCAAGTCTCAAGTCACTGCCTCCATGATAAACTAGCACTTTGTTTTTGCCTTTTTAGTTACTTAGATATACCTATTAAACAATTCTGAGTTCTTTTTCTTAAAGTAACTGGTATGTTTTCTGGCTCCTGACTATAACCTGGGTGATACAAGTCCTCTTTACTATTCTATAGGGTTAGCATTAGATTACTAGATGTGCCAGTTGAGCATATAAACATTTATTCATCTTCCTTCAGTTACCTAATAAAATGGAATGACTTAACTTCTCCATCCACAGGATCCTATTTCTTAAACTCCACCACCGCCCCCCCCCATTTCTTAAACGTTTGAGTCTAGAGCTTCTGGGTTCACTTGCTATTTTTAGGCAAAAATGTTAAAATAGAGCTCATAATTTCCTATAAACTCTGTCTTGGACATCATGTGTCAATACACAGAGAATATCCTCAATCTTTTAAAAAGGATGCATGGTATTCCACCAAAGATGCACCAGAACTGTTCAACCATTCCTTTACTAATAGCCATTTGTGTTGCTACTCATTTTTGTAGGTGAGAAAACTAAAGCCTTAAGAGATTAAAAGACTTACTCTATTGAACATTATATAAATGGCAGAACTAGGATATCTATAAAAATCATAAGATGCCACAGCCCATGCTTAAAAACACTTTATTTTTAACTATTTTAAGCAGTTAAAAAAACACACATACACCACACTATCCTGTTAAGCAACATGTGACCCATCTACATCAATTATCAAAATGAAAACACAACTGCAGCTTCCATCTACCCTCCCTTACTCCATCAGCAGCTCCTGCCGTGAAAAGGCAGAACATGACTTTCACATGACATTCCAATACATGATTTTATACTCTTCATCATATAATTTGAATCCACAGGAATATATTATTGTGCAAAACAGTTACAACATTGTTTACTATATGACAATGCCTACATGCCAGCTGCTAATCAAAATACCTTATTACATGCATTATTTAATTAATCATTCCCCCACCCCCAATTATCTTGTGAGGTGGGCTACTACTATTCATTTCATTAAAAAAGTGAAACACAAATTAAGTTTAAATAATGTGCCCACAGATACACAGTATGTTTTACATAAATTGTATATTGTACATAACTTCTGTAACTTTCTTAGCATTTTTGATTTATCTATGTTGAATGAAGTAACTTGAGCTTTTTCATATTCATTTCCCAAAGTACCAAAAACAACCTTTTTTCTGTTGATGGACATTTAGGCTTTTCCCAATATTACTACCTAAACAATATTGCAATGAACAGTATAGCAATGAACAGTTTTATACAAATGTCCCTCCCTACATGAAATTCTTCTAGGGTTTATCCAGAAATAGAACTGTTGGTGGTGTGCACATCATAAGATTTTGCAGACTGCCTGGCACAGGAGCTATTACAATTTCCACTCCCACAGCAGTGAGCTCCCACTGTTCTACATACGAACCCATGCTACGGCTCGTAAAACTTGTCATCTTGAGAAGTGTGAGAAGAATTTCCTGTGCTTTCTTCTCTGTACGTGTCTTTGTGTGGGGTGATGGCCTATCAGCGAGGCAAGGGTCAACCACATTGAACAACTGATTCAAAGACTTTCCAATATCTATTCCTCTCTGGGAGTCCTAGCACTCTGGCTCTCCTCAGCCCCAACTTCGGTTCTTCCTAGGCAGCAAAAGAAAGCAAGGCAGGGTTCAAAAAAGCCTACATGTTTTCCAGGCCAGAATGGACAAGAACTGGTGGCTGACACAGTCAGTAATTGTCACCTGGAGCAGCATGGCTTAGAACCACCTACTGCTGGTGCTAACTAGTGCACCTGTGGGTGACCTTCAGTCAACACTGTACTCAGGGCCCCTTCAAAACACTCCAAATCCTGACTAAGCTGAACTAAGTTCAGTTCCATATTCCTTAATAGAAGTAATTTTGTACAAAGTCTTTGTATGGCAGGCAGGTAAATAAGCACCCAACCCGGCCTCCAGAGTGCCCTGTCTGGCTGCAGTAGTAGGCCTAACTCTTGGAAACCTGGACAACATCTAGCAGAGTAAGAAACAGGCACCAAGAGAAGTGGGGCCAGGGAGAGGGCTTAGATAGACAAGTGTTAGGGATGACAAAGGTTAGCCTTGATGGATGAGGACCTTGGCCAGCATGGATATGGCCTATACTCGTGGTGAAAGGAGACAGAAGTCAGGCTGGTCCAGGGCTGTTCAGAGGCCGGCAATGAAGTTAAATCCAATACTGATTACACCAAAAATGTTTAGTAGTTAGCTGCAAGTAGTTAGTCGTCTTCTTTTAGCTAATCTGTATTTACTAATATTTCTATAATAACCATACATTACTGATATAATTAAAATTATTTAAAAATTTAGGTTATAAAACAGACTCCATCAATATAATCCCCAAATATTAAAGGCTTACCTCAGTATAGAGGGATTTGTTTTTACTTCTTTGTACACCTGAAAATTTGGTTTGAATGTTTAGAAGTAAGTATATCTCACTTTATAAAAATGGCTGTAGAACACCCCTATTGAGTTGGAGCTGCAGCTCTGTGAGGGCTCCGATTCTAGAGATCAGCTACCTAACCCAGAGCCTTTGCACACCAAGCCCTCTTTCTACAATCGTAGGAATCAGGGAGCTTAATTACTCTAATTTTACATGCCAGAAAACAGATGCAGATGTTCAGCAACTTGTTCAAGATTATCCTGCCAAGAAAAGGCACACTGAGACTGGAACCCAGATCTCGTAACTCCAAGGCCCTTCCCATGACCCTGGGCCCTCAGCACATGAGACTCTGACCCGTGCCCAGACTTCCAGAGCCAGTTTTTGGCACTATACCAGTGATGGGACATCTGATTCCACACCACGGGCAGCTGCTGCTGTAGTAAAAGGATGAAAAGCCAGGATTACCAAACCCTCCTGAGTAGAAAGCTGAATGGGGGCCAGAACACAAACATATATGTCTGATCCTCCTCCCTGCCCTCTATTCCATCTGACATCACCACAAAGTTTCAAAAGTCTTCATTTTCAAATGCCCACAACCGACCAGATAGGATAAGATTACTTGTACTCTACTGAAAGGACATTTTCCAGGTTGGTTTCTTCTCACTACAAGAAATGGTCTGCTCCACCAGTGTGCCCTGACTCAAAGCAGTAAAATGTAGTTTGAGATGGTCCTCTACTATCAAGTGAGATATTTATTCTTATATTCATGTGAGCTCTTCAATAATCAGAAGCAATTACTACTTACACAAATTTTAGAAAAATCACTCCTTTACCTTTATGCCACTGAGCTAATTCTTTTTGTTTCAAGTCAAGTTGGCAAGTGAGATGGAGCCTCCCCCACCAGGCCCCTTTTTCTCCAAAGGGCATCAGTCATGTGCACTGGTACGTTTGGGTTGAACCCGATGCCAGCACCGGATCCAATATGTGAAGAAAGCTACATGAAAGGTTTGAGGGTCCCAACAGTGTGCACAAGTTAGAAATGCAAGCAAGCACAATAATTAAATGTTTATAACTGTTGAGAGCTGGAGGCCTTACAAAACTGCAGACTCTGTGAGGGGAGAGGAGAGTGTCCCTTTATTGCAAACTGACAGCAGAGATAACTGCATAAAAATTTCTCAGCTATATAATTTCACTGAGTCCTTGGGTCTGTGGTTAACCTTGTAAGTGTAATTCAGATTCAGACCCCATCACTCAACTCAAAACTGTCTAAAGGCTCCCTACCTTCCTTTGAGGAAGCTCTAGAGCCGGTGGGGACCCATGATACATGGCCTGGGCCACTACCTTGCTGGGGCCCTATCTTCTGCTGGCTCACTCCACTCCAGCCCAGGAGTGCCATCCTCCAAGGACACCAGACAAGATTCCACCTCCTGTGCCTGGATCTAGAGAACCACAGGGTCCATGCCCTAACCTCCTTCAGGTATTTGCTCAAGTTTCGCTTTCTCAGTTGAAGTCCTCCCTAACCAGCCTACTTAAAATTGCAACCCACCTCCTAATCCGGCTCTGCCTCTCACTCTTCTCTGATTAATTTTGTCTACAATATATATCACCATCTGAAGTACTATATAATTCATTTGTTTATTGTCTATAAAGATCCAAGATGGCAGATCTTTTGTCTGTTCTGGTCACTGCTGGGTCTCTAGCACAACAACAGTGTCTGGCATATGGGAGGTGATCACCACATTTCTGTTGAACAGATGGCCCACTGTTGCCCATGCAGATTGTGGGGTGGAGACAGTAATAGGGCACTGGGAGAGCCCCATTCTCCCAGTGATTGAGTCCAACCCTGCTCTCCTCCATATGCTGCTGAGACAACTCTATAACCATGGCAGATATCCAAGTTGAGATATGAGGGTCAAAGCTGAACTCTCAGAAAGCATTTGGGGGAGACCAGGAGTCCATGGGCTGCTGCTGCTGCTACTTATAAGGTCAAACAGTGTATCTACTATCACAGGATTCAACTGGCCCCTTCCCACCAGCCACAGCCCATTACATCACAGACATTTTGTCAAACCACAAAGGGCAATGGTATCTGCTTTTAGACTTATTACCTGACTGGGGGCTCCAGGTCACTGGGTAAAGGCCACTTCTGGGGCTCGAACCTCCAGAAGGGCTCCAAAGAACAGGTTGCTGTTCTTCCTCAGCATCACACTCCCCAGCAGGTAAGAAAGGGTATGCCCTGAGTTTCTGAATTCAGGATTCTCTGCCACCAGATTTGAAAATAGAAAGGGCTAGACCCTTTGTGAAGGTTTTCCCCATGCTTCCCATAATTAAGGGTTCTCCAGCAGGTGTGCTAGGAACCCATTCTCCCACCATCAGACCCCAAGCTAATCTCTAATATGGTTTTTCATATGTCGAGCCAAATTTGAAGACCACCTGAAGGTCTTCCCACACTCTCTGCATTTGAAGGGCCTCTCTCGAGTATGAAATCTCTTGTGGCTAATGAGCTGTGAGCTTTTGTTAAAAGTTTTCCCACAGGTACTACACTTATGGCACTTTTTCCCAATGGGTATGTTCTGGAGTCCGGTGATCCTGGAGCTCTGGTCACAAGCTTCCTCAGAATCTTCAAGGGGCTTCTCCTCACTTGGTTTTAATTCCTGTAAACTCACCCCTGCATCCTGGCAGGAAGACAACCCAGCCAGGCTGCATTCAGACTGTGCCATTCTGGTGTGTTTTCTCTGATGAATGCAGAGGGTATGTCTTCCAATGAAATCCTTCCCACACCACTGACATTTAAAAGGTCTTTCTTTAGTGTGGATTCTCTGATGATTAACAAGGCGATGTTTCCTATCATAAGATTTCCCACACAGATTACATTTATAGCGCTTCTCTCCACTGTGTATCCCTTTATGATCTAAAAGACTTCTTTTACGTGTAAAAGTTTTCCCACATTCTTGGCACCAAAAAGGTTTCTCACCAGTGAGGATTTGTGGCTGCAGATTTGGCATGTTTCCACTTTCATGGTACTCGTATTGTTTTTCCAAAGAGTGAATCCTTTGATGACGGGAGAGGTTAGAACTCCATCTGAAAGCTTTCCCACATTCTCTGCACTTATAAGGCTTCTCTCTGGTGTGAATTCTCTGATGGATGAGGAGGAATGAGTGATTACGGAAGGCTTTGCCACACTGGCTGCATTTGTAGGCTTCCTCTGTGGTGTGACTGCTCTGAGGAACTTGGAGAACTCTGTCCTGACTAAACGATGGCCCATCTTCAGGTTTTCTCTGAATGGCATGCTGCTTCTTATGAGCAATAAAGGCTGACCGATGGGTAAACTCTTTTTCACATTCACTACATCTGTATGGCTTCTCGCCTGTGTGAATTCTCTGATGATCAATGAGAGATTTCTTTCGAGTAAAAGTTTTCCCACACTGCTGACAAGGAAAAGCTTTCTCTGTAGCAGGGGTATTCTGGGGCTGACTGCAACTGGAGGTCTGTCTGAAGTCTTCTCTACATAGATCTTCATCACAGAACTTTTCTTCCTGGTGCATTCTCATGTGACGAGTAAAGTTTGATCTCCACCTAAAGGTTTTCCTACATTTGGTACATTTATAAGGTTTCTCCTGAGTGTGGACCCTTTGATGTTCAACAACATATGACTTACAGTGGAAGGATTTCCTACACTGGCTGCAGTCAAAGGGTTTCTCCCCTCTTTGGTCTCTCAAATGATGATCAAATCCTGAGCCATAGGTGAGAGCTTCCTCATACTGATTAGACTCAAGAAATTTCTGCTTAGTATGGGTTTCCTGGTGTAGACGGTAGGCAGACATGCGTCGGAAAGCCTTGTCACATAAACTACATTTATAAGGTTTCACTCCAGTGTGAATCTTTTCATGTCGCACACAGTTTGAGCTCCACCTGAAGGCTTTCCCACACACCCTGCATTTAAATGGTTTCTCTTGAGTGTGAAGTCTCTGATGACATGCAAGATGAGAGCTGTGACTGAAAGTCCTCCCACAATCACTGCACTTATACGATGTCGCCACCATGTGAAGATTCTGCCCATGTTGGTGATGTGAACTAAGGCTGAAATCTTTCCCACATGCATCCTTCACATTTGCTTTTAGTCCGGCATGAATTCTCTGATGTAAGCTAAATCCACCAACTATGCGCCTGAGGCCTTTCCCATATTCCTTGTAGTCATAGTGGTATGAACTCCCTCTGAAGTGTCTGCCACAGCCATGTTTAAGAGATCGCTTTCTTCTGGGAACTCTCAAATATGTGCCGTGTTTTAAATTACGACTAGTACTTCTTCCTAATTCTTCAGATTCTTTTTCTCTCCTGTGACTGAAATTGGTCTCTTCTTTCTTAACTCTTACTTGTATGGGGTTTCCATATTCCTTTAGCCTGCTCTTCAGTTCAAAAGATTCTCTGAGTCCCATTCCCTCAGAAACACTCATCATCCAAGATTCTGATGGCATAGCTAAGGTTTCTCCTTCTTCCAGAGGTTCATGTTTTAAGAAGAACTTGTTTGTTTTAATCTGGAGCTCACCTCCTGAAACAAAATAAAACACAAGACAATGTACTCTATTCTATACTTGGAACTGCAGAAAGCACCAAAGGACAGGAAAAAAAAAAAAAAAAAAGCCAAGATCTTGGGTGGTGAAGCTTCAGCTTAACTGCCAATATCTTTACCAAATAGTCCAGGAAGGCAAAACATGGAAGAGTGTTCCAGATGATAGGGAAGGGAGGAGGAGAAGGAAGGTGGGCACAGCGCTAAACATGCAGAAATCACATCCATTTGAAAAACAGCATTGATAAATGAATGTTAAACAGTGATAAAGGGAAGAGGAATAATGGTAAGAGGATAAAAAGGCTCCCAAGAACCCAGGGGAGGGGCTCCATGGAGGACTGGCTGAAGGAATTGGAAGTCAAACCTATCGTAGGGGCAAAGAAGAGAAGCAGGAGTGCGATTAGGGTTCTTCAAAGAGCATGAAGGGGTGAGCATGGGGTATGAGCCAAGGGCCAGAAGGAGTGCAGCAGAGGGTTGAGGAAGAGCATTACTGAATGGAAAAGAGTGCAACAATGAAGCCCTCCAGTGGGCAAGAACAGTTACTAAAATGGTTTCTGGGAAAGGGGTAGGGTCAGAAACAAAAGTCTAATAGGCCAGTCTAGAGAGGAGAAGCCCAGAAGCCCACCACTCCTTAGCAACACTGTTAAGGATCTTCCTTCTAGCAAACAAAGAAGTTATGTTCCCTGTGACTTACTTGGTATAAAAGACCTTAAGAAAGAGAAGAGCAGATGTGAGAGGAGTAAGATCCAGAGCTTCTCTGAAACTCACCTGTGGGGGCAACACCTGGATTCCCCTTAGGCTGAGCTCCCTGGACATTCAGACCCCATGGCTCCCTTGCCTCCAACCAGGAAATCAGAACAGGTTTGGTGAATGGTCCCACTGCAAAAAAGAAGGGGATGGGATGAGATGGAAGGGTGATAAATCATACAGAACTATTCTTCAGGACCCTCTCAGGACTGAGGTCCTGGCAAGGACAAGGGAAAGGCCAGGGAGGCTGGTGGGAGAAGCCAGACAGGAGGCCTAGATAGCCATTTCCAACAGCTCTGAGCACGACAAAACAGGCTGAAAGAAGTCACAGGGAAAAGGATACTAGGATTCTCTGGAAGTGGGAGCCACATGACACCTCAATCAGTTAAATCAACCAATACCATTTGGATGTCTAACTAGGAACTTAACACAGATGATTTTTAATCATTGTAATAATCCAGCAAACAGGCATCATTATCACCATGTTTTAAGAAAGACTAGGTGATAAAGCCAGGGTGAAAGCTCAAGTCAGGTCCCTGTCTCGACACAGTAATAAAAAGTGAGAACGTAGAAGTAAAAGTGGATAGAAGCATGGGGGTATCAATGCCTTACCCAGAGAAACCACATTCCTGTAATTCTCTAGCATCACATCTCTGTACAAATTCCTCTGAGCAGGATCCAGCCATCCCCACTCATCCTGGGAGAAGGTCACCTCCACGTCCTTAAAAGTCAGAGCTTCCTGAAAAACACAGTCCTATGACTGAGAGTCAGTCTACAGCTCCTGGCTTTTAGGAGAGGGCAGGGGAAGGGGGCAGGCTCTGAGTGAGCAGAGGATTGATGTGGTAAGGGTGAAAGGGAGAGCATCACCCAGCAGAAGAGCTCTGAGTTCAAGGGGGATAATCTGGTCTCCAGGACCCGGTCACATCCAGAGACACAGAGATTCAAGATAGGGGGAGCCTCACTGACTCCATTAGGCAGCAATGCTGGGATGTCATGAAGGACCAAAGTTCTTATGACTCACCTGAGCCTGAGATGTCAATGGGTCTCCTGGGCACACCTCTCTCTGGGAAAGGGCAGGCACCTGGGGAACAGGAGGCTCTGAAGGAGAAGAAAGAACCATGAGAGAAGGTAGCCCAGTTCTTGGCATCCCACCGAGGAGGTCCATTCCTTCCCCACATAGAGGAGTCCTGGGCCTAGGAGCAGGTATGGACTATTGTTAAATACCCATTTCACATTTCCCCAGGGTCCACTGAGGGTTAGGGAATGACAAGTAGGGGGTGCAATGGGAAGAGGAGCTAGTTAGACATGGGTTACAGAAGGGTAAAAAGGACACAGAGCTAAGCACCAACTGAAAGGGATTCTCATGAGAGGACAGATGGTGAAATGACAACACTACTTTGGGATGTGTGGCATACAGCTTAGAGCTTGATGGCAAGTACCGGATTGGCCAGCCAAGAAGTCACACACTCCTATTTCATAGGGAGGCTCCAGGTGGTCCCCAAGAGTAGAGCCGCTCCTGAGAGGTGAAGCAGAGGGCCATATCTGTGAGGCTCGAAGGGCTCCTGTACCCATCCAACGTACATCTGGGCTCTGGGAAAGGGCTGGATCCTGGAGGGAAAAAAATGTTGTGAGAAGATCCCTATGGGAATCATAACGCAAACTCAGAGGAGGCCACATGGCCAATCATTAAGGGCAGGGATCCAGGAAAGGGCAAGACAGGCCCTTCATTACCTACAGCAGAGGGGAAAGGAAGAGGAGAAAATCCAGGGAGGACCCCCTCACCCCTAGCCTCCCTGGGCTCTAGTGTGGGCCATGAGGGAGATAGGTGGAGCCAGATTCCAGCTACAACATGGGAAAGCACCCAGCAAGGCACCGCTGTTAGGCTTCAGGTGCTACAGTGACACATCCCCACTAGCCCCTCAGGCCCCATCCTGGTCTAGAACTTAGAAATCAGAGAGAAGAAATTTATCCCTGAGTTAAAATGATAATGGTTCACCACAGAGATGCAGACAGATAACATCTACCAAGTATTAGGCACTGCTCTAGGCACTACTAACCAGTGACCTCCAAGAAGCAGGACCCCTCCCAGCGTAAATCTGAGATTAACACTGCCAGAGAGGCAATGCTACTTGTGAGGGTCAGCCATGAAATCACAGAAGAGAAAGGTCTCAGGTACAAAAAATGGCAGTGACCATCCAAACAGAGACCTAGAAAGAGGCAGTCTTTGCCCTGGGACTTCAAATGGTTCCAGTCTCTGAGGCAAGGCTATCCCTGATGTAGAAATGAGTATTGAAAGCTTACAGCGAATGAACTTTTAAGTTTTATCTGGTCCCGTGACTGAAACTGGTCTCTTCTTTCTTAACTTTCTTAACACTGATTTGGATGAATATTAGCCTGGGGCCATGAAACATGTGATACCAAGCTACAGATTAAAGATGATGAACCTGTTCCTCCCAAACCCTACCAAAAAGAGAATAAAGAAACATACAAAGATGGAAGCAGACAGCCCAATGAGTTTAGGGAAATTTCTCAGAATCTTGTTGCTCAATGCTGATAAACCACAGGGTGTTTATGCAATTTTATGTGCATCTTGAGCCATTCTGTTCATTTTTCAGAATTTGGGAGGTGTTCGTCCAGCCTATTTTGTTTTCTTATTTTTTTTTTTGCTTTTACTTATTTATTTGTCAGAGAGAGTGAGAGCACAAGCAGGGGGAGTGGCAGGCAGAGGGAAAGGGGAAAAGCAGGCTCCCCATTGAGCAAGGAGCCCGATGTGGAACTCGATCCCACAGCCTTGGGATCGTGGCCTGAGCCAAAGGCAGATGCCTAACTGATTGAGCCACCTAGGTGTCCCTGTTTTCTAATTTCCAACCAGCTTTCAACCAGGTCCTGCATCTCCATCAGGTATTTTCAAACCTTACATCTAGCTCTAAATGAGTTAAATGTAATTAAGCCACAATTTTGTACCTTATTTGCTTTAATCAGTGATTTTTCAATCCTTTTGAACATCTTGGTGTTTTGGTAAAAATGATAAAATGCTCTTTTAGATTTTTTAAAATAGTAACCCATGTTAAGCAAAAAGGTTTTCTTTTTTAATAGTCATAACCTGCATTGATATATTATCATTTACTGCTGGCAGATGTTCAGTGAAATGTGTTACTTAATTTGATATTTGGGAGAAAAGTATGTCAAATATGTTCCACATATTTTTATTGAAAAAAAATTTTAAAGAAGCCTATAAAAATGATAGACGCTCTTAAGAAAAACAAAAAACAAATCTCCAAAGCTATCAGAAGCATTGAGAAACTCATTTGTGTTGGGCAGAAGGAGCAGACAGAGCTCACTTTAACTGACTGGCTGCTCTACCACCAGCTCTGGGGGAGTCAACTGTTTTCCAGTGCTAAGGCTGGGGCTAGGCACACGGTGGGAATTCAAATATACACTGAATAAATTCTCATTGTTAGATCAGTTTTACATATTCTTTTAAATAATCTGAGAATCTGGGAGAATGTGAGCAATGCTTACAATGAGGCTGTGAAAGTCTTCCAATTTCTTGGCCCTGGGCTGTCCCTCAATACTCTTCTTACCCCTGACCCCTGCACAGAACAAATCCTCAAAAGAAAGAAGAAGATGTGAGTGCACTGCATTTATAGGTCTTACCATGTACTCAGAAGCCAGGAGTCCTGACTAACAGCAAGAGAGACATTACTCCCACTTAACAGGTCAATATCAAGTCAAATTAGGTATGTGGAGATGGCCTGGCATAACCTAAGTCACTGTGTCCAAAGCTCATTACTGTCATCTACAGATACTTGCTGACCCTCTTACTGGAGCCGACTGTCCTCTGGGAAGGTGGGAAGGGCTGCCAGCTCAAAGGTCCTCCGCTCAGGGTCTAGTTCTCAGCTGCTCAGGTGCTGTGGGAATGAGAAGGGAAGACATTCCCTGCCTTCCTCAATGTTGAGGGTTCAGAGACCCAAGCCACCCACCCACTCTAAATGAGGTGGCTAGCTGACAGGCAGAGTTCACTGGGCACTGCACACTTGTGCACACTCACCCTCCATGGTGTCCCATTGATGTCCCTCTGCAACTCTTCCAGCAGGGCCACAGCTTCCCCACCACTCTCAGGGTGATGGAGCTGCACCCAGGTCCGGAGCTCCCCGGGCAGGATGCTCAGGAATTGCTCCAGCACCAGCAGCTCTAGGATCTGGGCCTTGGAGAGAATGTCAGGCCTCAGCCACCAGCGACAGAGCTCACGGAGCCGGCTGAAAGTCTCTAGGGGCCCAGAAGATTCATGGTAGCGAAGCTGCCTGAAGAGCTGGCGAAATAGTTCCTGGCCAGAACGGTTGAGTGTTTGTGGCCTGGCAGCCTGCACTGAAGTGTATCCCTCATCCTCTTCTTCCTTCTTTATCATCTGAAGACGCCCTCGTTCCCTTGAAGCCTGTGCCTGAGCCGGATGGACAGCATGCCACCTGCCTGGGGGCATCACTCCTTCTCAGGCTCTACCCAGCAGAATGTGAACCAGGTCTATGTTAGCTGTGTCGCTGCTGGGACATCAGGAGTAGTTTTTCAGCACTGTAGTGGGCAGTGCCATTTGCTGGGATATCAGATGTCACTGTCAAAAGACTAAAATAATCAACATTATTGTTCAGGAGGGATGCAAGAATGATGGTGCAGTTAGATCCTGGTAGCCAGGATCATCACTAGATGTATGAAAAGAGGGCACATGAAGATTTGCACAGTCATGCCTGCCAATATTAAGCAGACCAGTGCTACACTGTCACATACTGTGGTAAATAAACTAAGAAAATAACCCAGAATGCAGGAAAACATGTACAGGGCTTGTAGGCTAACAATTGCAAATGGCTGATGAAAGAAACCAAAGGTCTAAATAAACGAACAGACCTACTGTATCATATACTGGAAGACTTGACATAGTAAAGATGTCAATTCTTCACCAAAAGATCTACAGGTTTAATGCTATTCCTATCAATATCTCAGGAAAGTTTTTCATATTTATAGACAAGATTATTCTAAAATTTATGTGGAAAATAAAGGAATTACAATAACTAAAACAATTTTTTTATGATTTTATTTATTTATTTGACAGACAGAGATCACAAGTAGGCAGAGAGGCAGGCAGAGAGAAAGGGGGAAAGCAGGCAACTAAAACAATTTTTAAAAAATAGAGTATGAGGACATCATCTATTTAATTTTAAGACAAATCAAGACTGTGGATCCAGCAACTGAACTACTAAATATTTACCCAAAGAATACAAGAATACTAATTCAAAGAGGTGTTTTAATGTTTACAGCAGCACTGTCCACAATATCCAAATTATGGAAACAGCCTGAGTGTCCACTGACTGATGAACTGATAAGGAATATATGGAATACATATAAATCAATACTACCCAGCCATCAAAAAGAATGAAATCTCGCCATTTGCAACAACATAGATGGAGCTAGAGAATATTAAGTGAAATAAGTTAGCCAGAGAAAGACAAATACCATATGATTTCACTCATACATGGAATTTAGGACACAAAACAAATGAGCAAAAAGCGGTGAGAGGAGGAGAAAGAGAGGCAAACCAAGAAACAGACTTTTAACTATAGAGAATGAACTGATGGTTACCAGAGGGGAGGTGAGTGGGGGGATGGGTGAGATAGGTGATGGGGATTAAGGAGTGCACTTGTGAGGAGCACAAGGTGATGGATGGAAGTGTTGAATCACTATATTGGACACTGAAAATAATATAACACTGTATGTTAACAAACTGGAATTTAACTAAAAACTTAAAAAAAAAAAAGAGACTGTGGTACTGGTGGAGGAAAAGACACATAAACCAGTGGAAAAGAAAAACCTGGGATAGACCAACACAAATATGCCCAACTAATTTGTAATATTAAATGTGACTTTACTAATATTGCAGTATTATATTTTAAAATATCTCAAATAAGCAATTCAAAAACAAAACAAATGCTGATTAGGAATTCCTTAAGTGATTGTGACCCCACCAACATGTTAAGAACTATAATCTGGACACTACTAACCCAGCTATCTACTACACTCCGAGTTTCCTCTGTAACTCATCATAATGGAGGCTCTCCAGAGGTTTAAGCCATTTTCATGAGACATCAGAGTTTAGTGTACAGAGAGGAGAACAAGTAAGACTGACCTGGGTTCAAATCCACCTCTCCACTTATTAACTGTACTGACTATGGAGGCATCACTTTACCTCTTAAAATCTCTGTGTCCTCACTGTATAAAATGGGGGTAGTTGTGGGGTTTAAGTAAAAAACTACCTGGGCACATCTTGGGCTCTCAGTGAATGTTTGTTTTTTCACATCTAGGGTAAAAGTTTATACTGCAGGCCACACCATCAGGTAGGATTCTACCCTGCAGATGTGCCCAGCTGATTTTTCATGAAGGTGCAAAAAGCAATTCAAAGGAGGAAGGATAGTCTTCTCAACAAATACTGATGGGGGAATTGGACATTCATTGGCAAAGTAAGGAAAGTCAAGTTAAACCTTACATCTTATACAAAAAATCAATTCTAAATGAATCCCAGACTTAACTATAAAACATAAAACTATACAACTTTTAGAAAAAAGCATAGGAGAAAATCTTTATGATCTAAGGCTAGGCAAAGTCATTAGAATTGACATCAAAAGCATGACCCATAAAAGGGAAAACTGATAAACTAGACCTCATCAAAATGTAAAACTCTGCTCTAGGAAGGCCCTTGTTGAGAGCAGGAGAGACAAGCTACAGACTGGAAGGTAATATTTATAAGGCACATACCTGACAAAGGACTAGTATCTGACTATATAAAGAATTCTCAAAACTCAACAGTTAAAAGGACAAATAATCCCATAAGAAAATAGGCAAAAGACATGAAAATAAATACAAATAAGGACATACAAATAAGGACATGAAAAAATGTTTAACATAACAACATTCTTGAAATAGCGAAAATATAGAAATGGACAAGAGATTAGTGGTTGCCAGAGTATTAAGGACTGGAGGGCAGAGCAGGAGGTATTATGGTTTTACATAATTAAAAGTAGGTCTTCATTTTTGATGTTTGACTGCTGACAGTTTTCAAGGTCCACCACTCGTACTTCTTGCCAACATCTGGACAAAGAAATAAGAAAGCCCAAGTGTTCCCTTAGCATTGGCAGGAAGTTCAAAGTACATAAGCCCTGGCTGGGTTGTGTACAAAAATCCGCACTCCGCCCCCACTCTAACCATAATAAAAGCCAAAGCTAGTCACCTCTCCTTACTCTCTCAAGCCATTATTTTTTTACATTTTAAATAATTATAATATAAAGGATAGCAATTCGAATGCTTTACATTTCTAGTTAAGTTCATATTGCACTAAAATTATTTTACATGGAAAAACAAGCTTTAGTATCATGACATAATGTCTTAGAAACATTCTTTGATATTCACATTTATTTTTAAGATTTTATTTATTTATTTGACAGAGAGAGACCAAGAGAGAGAGAGTGAGAGCACAAGTGGGCAGAGCAGCAGGCAGAGATAGAGGGAGGAGCAGGCTCTCCACGGAGCAGGGAGCCTGATAAGGGGCTCTATCCCAGGACCCTGACATCATGACCTGAGCTGAAGGTAGACACTTAATGGCTGAGCCACCTAGGCAGCCCGATACTTACATTTACATTAATGGATATTTCAAAGTCCACTTGAATATATTTTCTATTATATACCAAATTTTCTATTATATACCACATCACCTAACAAAAATATATAATGCTAATCTACTTTGAATTGAGATATACTGAATATCTGCTTTGACATATTGAGAGCAGATATTCAGTATCTATTATTACTCCCCTTGAAAATACTGATTTTTAGAACACACTTAAATCAGTCTTGGTATCTAGTAATAACATTTGAGCCATACCTGAAAATTCTTCATTTACTGTTGAGTCTCCACAAGACTAATTTTAAAGTTAACATTTACTTCATTTAAAAATGAAGACAAAAAAGTGTTAGTCCTTTTAGCCAGTGGAACAGAAGTATGAGAAGAGAGATAATAAGAATGATCTTCAATGCTAGCTTCTAAGCTACGTTTTTTATAACTTAAACATTCAGTTCTCATCATTTTGTTGCAGTATAACCAAGTCTGCCTATTAAAATAATAATAACCAATGTTAGAGTCTTTGGAATCATGATTGTAATTAAAGCTTGGACTTAAAGCTTGATGAAGTTAATGGCAACCTCCTGGATCCCGTTAAACTTCTACTGAACTAATTTAAATGGTATCCAGGAGGTTGCTATCAGCTTTATTATGCTTTAAGTCCAAGTGAGTAATGGTATTAAGGAGTGCACATGTTGTAATGAGCACTGGGTGTTATACACAACTAATGAACTGCTGAATACTACATCAAAAACTAATGATGCAATATATGCTGGTTAACTGAACATAATAAAATAATAAGTTCTACTTCCAAATAACACTTTAAAACAGTTTCAAGTACTGAACTGACTAGCCAGTATCAATTTTTTTCAGTGCTCTAAAGTATAACTTTTGGTATCAAAAAAGCATAGTTAAGACCTTTGATTAGTTATGAATAAAAAAATCAAGAACTAAAATACCAGTGGTTCCTGTGACAAAGAGCCCCTCCAAATAATTCAGGGAATGCTTAGAGGGAATTTCATTCTGCAATGCTTATATTGTTTTAAAAAAACTTAGGAGCTCAAATCAACAACCTAACCTTTTACCTTAAAACACTGGAAAAAGAAGAGCAAACTAAACCTAAAGCAAGCAGAAGGAAAGAAACAGTAAAGAATATAGTGGAAATTAAGGAAACAAAGATTAGAAAAACAAAAGAGAAAATCAATGAAATAACAAATTGGTTCATTGAAAAGATCAACAAGATTGATAAAACTCTAAAGTGATGAAGAAAAAAGATTCAAACTACATAAATGAGAAACAAAAGAAGAAACATACTACTGACTTTACAGAAACTTTTAAAATATTAATTAAAAATAAGACAATTTTTGCCAATAAATTAAATACTTTCGATAAAAATGATGAAAAGTTGTAGTTATAAAACACAAACTCTACTAAAATTGATTCAAGAAGAAACACAAAATGTGAACAGACATATAACAAGTAAAGAGATTAAATTAGTAGTCAAAACCACCCATAAAGGGTGCCTGGGTGGCTCAGTTGGTTAAGAGATTGCCTTTGGCTCATGTCATGATCCTGGAGTCCCAGGATGAGTCCCACGTTGGGCTCCTGGCTCCACAGGGAGTCTGCTTCTCCCTCTGACCTTTCTTTCCTCTCATGCTCTCTCTCACTTTCTCTCTCTCTTTCAAATAAATAAATAAATACATAAAATCTTAAAAAAAAAAAAAACCACCCATAAAGAAAAGCAAAGACCCAGATGGCTTTATTGGTAAGTTGTACCACATGTTTAAAGAAAAAATAATACTTAGGATGCCTGGGTGGCTCAGTAGGTTAAGTGTCTGCCTTGGGCTCAGGTCATGATCCCAGAGTCCTGAGACTGAGTCCCACACTGGGCTCCCTGCTCAGCGGGGAGCCTGCTTCTCTCTCTGCTTGTGCTCCCTCTCTCCCTCTCTGACAAATAAATAAAATCTAAAAGAAAAATCATACTGATTCTTCATAAACTCTTCAAAACAACTGAAGAGGAAGAACTTCCTACTTTATTCTATGAGTTCAGGATTACCTTAATACCAAAATCGGACAAACCATTCTCTCTTATGTATACAAATGCAAAAATCCTCAACAATATACTAGCATACTGAAATGCCATAACACATAAAAGAATTATAACCCATGACCAAATGAAATTTATCCTAGGAATGCAAGATTATTTTTTAACATATCAATAAAAACAAAACAAAAATCACATTATCACGTCAATAGGAGGAAAATAATTGACCAAATCCATACTTTTAAAAGATTACTTATTTATTTACTTATTTAATTTGAGAGAACAAGAGCGAGAGAGATCATACAGGTAGAGGGAGAAGCAGACTCCCCACTGAACAGAGAGCTAGATGCCAGGCTGGATCCCAGGACCCTGAGATCATGACTTGAGCTGAAGGCAGATGCTTAACCAACTGAACCACCCAGATGCCCCCAAATTTTTCATGACAAAAATAATCACTAGGAATAGAAAGGAACTTCTAATTGTGTTAAAAAGCCTCTACAAAAACTCACAGGTAACATCATGTTTAATAAAGAACCAAATGCTTTTCCCCCAAATTGAGAACAAATTAAGGATATCCACTTTCGACTCTTCTTTTTGACACTGTACAGGAGGTTGTAGCCATGGCAGTTACTTTGGTACTTTCAGGGAAAACGGCAGAGTAGGAGGATCCTAGACTCATGGTCCCAACAGATATACCTGATAACACCCACATCAGTATAAATAACCCATAAAGCAATCAGAAGGCCAGCAGAACAGACTTCTCTAAACAGCTAAATGTATAGAAGAGGTCACACTGAAGAGGACAGAAAGGGTGGAGGAGACATGGACAGAAGGGATGATCTGGGTGGAGAGAGGAGAGGAGCAAACCCTACACAAGGCACCCCAGATACCGGAAACCTGCACAGGAAAGAGGAATCTCAATAATATCTGGCTGTGACAACCAGAAGGGCTTCATGTTTCAAGTTTTTATAACCAGTGGAGCTTAACACCTAGAACTTTAAAAATTAGCAGGATTGGCTCTGGGGAGGGCAATGAGAAACTCTGTCCCGACACTTAAAAGTGCAACAAACAGCTCCACTGAGATACAGCAGAGAAGCAGCAATCTGAAAACCACCTGGGTATACAAGAAAGAAATTTATTTACTGATCTTAAGAGCTTGTGCTGGAGGGGCAGGTATCTTTGGGAAACTTCTCCAAGAACAAAAGAGCTGGTGGGCACCATTTCCCTCCCAATCCATGCAGCCTATATACAGGGACACCTGTTGGAACCAGCACAGTGAGAACACTCTCCACGTAGCTTCTATTTTTTTTTTTTTTGGAGTTCTTTTATTTCTTAATTGAGGTAAAAGTTAACATAATATGTTAATTTTAGGCTGCAGAGTCCATTTATTTGTGAAGAGAGAGTGATTAGGTACAAACTATTAATTCAAGTACATGTGTTAAAAAAATGAGAAGACAAGGAAACAAGTGAAAGGTAGGGGTAGGAAAAAAATAAAAAAGCTCAAATGATATAACTGTTTACATAGAAATGCAAGGACATCTAACAAAGTATTAAAGCTAGTAGAAGAACGCAGTCAGTCAGTGGTGCCTGGGTGGTTCAGTCCATTAAGCATCCCATTCCTGATTTTTGGCTCAGGTCATGATCTCTGATCTTGAGATCAAGCCCCACGTGGTCCATGTAGCTTGTTAACAGCACACCAATCTCCTGTGACCCGCCCCCTCTAACAGGCCCTTGGCAGCATTCCATTCAAAGTGGTGCCACAAGCTGTGTATAAGCAGCCCCAACAGGGATGAGCACCAAACCAAAGTAACTCCTGCCCAGCAGAGACAGGAAGTAAACCACATACATCAGTCTACTGGGGCCCGAGCAGTGGGCTGGGGGGCAAAAATCTGGTCTGAGAGCAGGCCTCACCTACTGATTAAAGCTTCTCAGGGAAAAACATACGGAGAGTGCCCTGTAGTTTGGTGCTACCGCAGCCCTGGAAAACACCTGGTCTGATGCAGTTCAAGCCCAAGGTGGCCACAGACTGGCCCACTAACAATACAGAAACCAAACTGTGACCAGAACAGGCAAAAGAGAGCCATTGCAGATGATGGGCAGAATGTAAACACGGCTCAGCCATAATAGTATGGTTCATGCAACACACATAAGAAATACCCCTGAAGTTCCAGGTTCTGGTGAACAGAGGACATTGTAGTGCAGGCACTACAGGACCTCTTCTTCAAAGGGCACTACTTTCCAGAGTAGGAGACAAAGCTGATTTTCCTAATGCACAGAAACAGACACAGAGACTTAGACAAAATGAGAAAACAGGAATATGTCCAAAATGAAAGTACAGGACAAAATATCAGCAAAAGACCTCAATGAAATGGAGATAACTGATATGCCTAATAGAGAATCTCAAAAGTAATAATCATAAAGATATTCACTGAACTTTAGAAGAGTGGAGGACCTCAGTAAGACCCTCAACAAAGAGATACAAGATGTTAAAGAGAAACAATCAGAGACGAAGAATTCAATAACCAAAATTAAAAATACACTAGATAGAATGAAGAGCAGACTAGAAGAAATAGAAGACAACATAAGAAAAAATTTAAAAAGACCACAAATAAATGGAGAGTAAAGAACATTCTACTAAAGAATGAATGGGATTACAAAAAAAATTAAAGAAAAAAATAGGTGGAAGCAAGAAATAATGAATATAAAAACAAACAAACAAAATCCCAGTAGAACAGAGAAATGAAAATAAGAGCTGGTTATTTTAAAGAATTAATAAAATTAAACAACAACAACAACAACAACAACCCTAGCCAGACTTACCAAAAAGAAAAGAGAGAGGTACCTGGGTGGCTCAGTGGGTTAAAGCTTCTGCCTTCAGCTTGGGTCATGATCCCAGAGTCCTGGGATCGAGCCCCACATCAGGTTCTCTGCTCAGTGGGGAGCCTGCTTCCCTTCCTCTCTCTCTGCCTACTTGTGATTTCTGTCAAATAAATAAATAAAGTCTTAAAAATAAAAAGAGAAAGGAGCCAAATAGATAAAATCATGAATGAAAGAGGAGAGACCACAGTCAAGACTCTACAGAAATACAAACAATTATAAGAGAATATTATAAAAAAATTATATGTCAACAAACTGGGCAATATAGAAGAAATGGATGCATTCCTAGACATATACAAACTACCAAAACTGAAACAGGAAGAAACAGAAATTCTGACCATAACCAGCAAAGAAACTGAATCATTAATCAAAAATATCCCAACAAACAAAAGTACATGGCCAAAAAGTAGCCTTCCCAGGAGAACTATACCAGACATTTAAGGAAGAATTAATACCTATTCTTCTCAAACTGTTCCAAAAAAATAGAAATGGGAGAAAAATTTCCAAACTCACTCTATAAGGCCAGCATTGCCTTGATTCCAAAATCACACAAAGACTTCACTATAAAGAATAATTACAGTCCAATATCCCCTATGAACATGGATATGAAAATTCTCAAGAAGATACTAGCTAACTCTATCCAACAGTAGTTTAAATGAACCATAAACCACGATCAAGTGGGATTTATTCCTGGGCTACAGGGGTGGGTCAGATAGTCACAAAGTAATCAGTGTGATACACTACATTAATAAAAGAGAAGATAAGAATCATATGATCCTCTCAATAGATGCAGAAAAAGCATGTGACAAAATACAGTATCAGTCCTTGATAGAAACTCTCAAGAAAGTAGAGATAGCTAGAATATGCCTCAACATCATAAAGGCCATGTATGAAAGAGGCTACTATCATCCTCAATGGGGAAAAACAGTTTCCATATATTTTTAAAATTCTCCTTTAATTTCTGTTTTGATTCATTCATTCTGTAGTAGTTTGCTCTTTAGCCTCCATGTATTTGTGTTCTTTCCAAATTTTTCCTTGTAGTTGACTTCAAGTTTTAAAGCAGTGTAGTCTGAAAATATGCTTTGAACCAGTTGAGACCTGTTTTCTTTGCTTTCTTATTTTGCAATTTTTTAAAAAAATTTTTTATTTCTTTTCCGCATAACAGTTTGAATTTGGATTGCTTTTGGAAACAAGCAGGCCAAAACACACCGAGGATCTAATGTTTAGTTTTGTTTTTTGGTATTTTTTTTGTTTTGTTTTGGTATGGTTTTTCTTGTTTTTTTTTTTTTTCCCCTCTTTTTGTTGTTGTTTTTGTTCTTTTCTCTTTTCCTTTCTTCTATTCTTTTCTGAACAAAATGAAGAGCTAGAGAAATTCACTCCACAAGAAAGAATAGGAGGTAGTACACACAGCCAGGGATTTAATCAATATTGATATAAGTAAGATGACTGAACTGGAATTTAAAACAATTATAAAGATACTAGCTGGGCTTGGAAAAAGCAGAAGACAACAGAGAATCCCACACTGTAAAAATAAAAGAAATAAAAACTAGTCAGGTCAAAACTAAAAATGCTATTACCGACATGCACTTCCAAGTGAAGGCTATACAAATGAAAATGAACAAGGTAGAAGAGTGAATCAGTGATACAGAAGAGAAAATGAAGGAAAATGAGGAAGCTGAAAAGAAGAGAGAAAGAAAACTATTAGATAATGAAGGAAAACTCCGAAGACTCAGTGATTCAGAATCTGGAATAGTATCTGGATATTAGGGGCCCCAGAAGATGAAGAGAGGGAGAGAAGGGCAGAAGATTTATTTGAACAAATTGGAGCTGAGAACTTCCCTAAATTGGGTAAAGAAACAGGCATTTAAGTCGAGGAGACACAGAGAATGGCCCCTTGAAATCAATAAAAACAGGTCAACATCTTGAGAGCTAATAGTGAAGCTTGCAAATTTCAGAGATAAAGAGAAAATCCCAAAAGCAGCTTGGTTGGGGTAGGGGGGTTACTTAACCAACAAGGGTAGAAACATAAGGTTGGCAGCAGAGCTGTCCATGGAGAACTAGCAGGCCAGAAAGGACTGGCATGATATATTCAACGTGCTAAACTGGAAAAATATGTGATCAAGAATTCTTTATCCATCAAGCTATCATTCAGAATAGAAGGAGAGATAAAGAGTTTCCAGGACAAACAAAAACTAAAGGAATTTGTGAACACTAAAACAGCCCTGCAAGAAATACTGAAGGGGGTTCTTGGAGCAGAGAGAGCACAAAAGTAAAAAAGACAAGAAAGGAACAGAAGCAATCTAAGAACACCGACTTTACAAGGAAACAATGGCACTAAATTCACATCTTTTTTTTTCTTTTTTAAAGTTTTTAATGAAAACAAACTTGTATATAAAGAAAATACTTAATTGTAGCATGTATATACTAGTGTCCACATCTTTCAATGACTACTCTGAAGTAAAAGGACTAAATGCTCCAATCAAAAGACCTAGGGTATCAGAATGGATAGAAAAAACAAGACCCATGGATATGATGCTTATAAAAGACTGATTTTAGACTCAGAGACACCTCCAGATTGAAAGTAAGGGGATGGAGAACCATTTACCATGTCAATGGACATCAAAAGAAAGCTGGTGTAGCCATCCTTACATCAGACAAATGAGATTTTACCAAAGACTGTAAAAGAGATGAAGGAGAATACTATGCAATAATATAGGAGTATATCAAACAAGAATATCTAATAGTTGTTAAATATTTATGCACCTTACATGGAAGCAGCCAAATACATAAATCAATAAATAACCAAATTAAAGAAACACATTGATAATAATAGGGAACATTAACAACCCTATTCACAGCAATGGACAGCTCATCTAAGCAAAAGATCAACAAGGAAACAAGGCTTTGACACATTGGACCAGATGGACTTCACACATATAATCAGAGCATTTCATTCTAAAGGAGCAGAATACACATTCTTCCTGAGAACATATGGAACATTCTCCAAAATAGATCACACAGTGGGTCACAAATCAGGTCTCAACTGGTACAAAGCATATTTTCAGACTACACTGCTTTAAAACTTGAAGTCAACTGCAAGGAAAAACTTGGAAAGAACACAAATACATGGAGGCTAAAGAGCAAACTACTACAGAATGAATGAATCAATCCAGAAATTAAAGGAGAATTTAAAAAATAGATGGAAACAAATGAGAATGAAAACATGACAGTTCAGAACCTTTGGAATGCAGCATAGATGGTCCTAGAGAGAACTCATATGGCAATACAGGCCTTCCTCAAGAAGCAAGAAAACTCTAAAACACAAAACCTAACCTTATACCAAAAGGAACTGGAAAAAGAAAAGTCTAAGTACAGTAGGAGAAGAGAAATAAAAAAGATTAGAGCAGAAACCAAACGAACAATGGAAAAGATAACCGAAACTAGGAGCTGGTTCTTTTAAAGAATTAATAAAATGGATAACCCCCAGCCAGACATATAAAAAAGAAAAGAGAAAATAACCACATAAATAAAACTATGAAGAATGAGGAGAAATCACAGCCAACAATGAAGAAATACAAAGAATTATAAGAGAATATTATAAAAAATTATATGTCAACAAGCTAGACAATCTAAGAAAATGAATGTATTCCTAGAAACATAAATTACCAAAACTGAAACAAGAAGAAATAGAAAAGATGAACAGATGCATAGCCAGCAAAGAAATTGAAGCAGTAATTAAAAATCTCCCAACAAACTGGAGCCCATGGCCACACGGCCTCACAGAGGAATTCTACCAAACTTTTTTTTTTTTTTAAGATTTTATTTATTTGACAGAGAGAGACAGCAAGAGAGGGAGCACAAGCAAGAGGAGTGGGAGAGGGAGAAGCAGGCTTCCCGCTGAGCAGGAAGCCTGATGCCGGGCTTGATCCCAGGACTTGAGATCATGATCTGAGATGAAGGCGCTGCTTAACAACTGAGCCACCCAGGCACCCCACTATTAAACATTTAAAGAAGAATTAATACCTATACTCCTGAAAATGTTCTTAAAAAAAAAAAAAAAAAAAGCAATGGAAGGGTACCTGGGTGGCTCAGTTGGTTAAGCATCTGCCTTCAGCTTAGGTCATGATCCCAGGGTCCTGGGATTGAGTCCCATATCACGCTCTCTGTTCATCGGGTAGTCTGCTTCTCCCTCTGCCCCTCCCCCAGTCTGTGCTTGCTCCCTCTCTGTGTCTGTCTCGCAAACATACATAAATCTTAAAAAACAAACTAACGGAATGAAAACTTCCAAACTTGTTGTATGAAGCCAGCATTAGCTTGATCTCAAAACCAGACAATGACGCCACCAAAAAGGAGAATTACAGACTAATATCCCTGATGAACAAGGATGCAATAAATCTCACCAAGATACTGCTAATAGGATCCAACAGGACACATAAAGGATTATTCATTACAAGAAAGAGGGTTTAACTCCTGGGCTGCAGGAGTGGTTCACCATCCATAAGTTAATGTGACACATCACATTAATAAAAGGACAAGAACCGTATGATCCTCTCAATAGATGTAGAAAAAGCATCTGACAAAATTCAGCATCCTTTCTTGATAAAATCTCTCTGAAAAAAAAAAAAAAACACACAACAAAAACAAAAAACCTCTCTGCTGGGCAGGAATGAAGAGAACATACCTCAGTATCATAAAAACTAGATATCAAAAGACCCACAGAGAGTATCATGCTCAACAGGGAAAAACTGAGAGCTTTCCCCCTTAGGTCAGGAAGATAAATAGATGTCCACTGTGACCACTGTTGTTCAACACAGTACTGGAAGTCCTAGCAACAGCAACCAGACAACAAAAGGAAATAAAAGGCATCCAAATTGGCAAAGAAGCAGTCAAACTTTCAATCTTCTTGGAGGACATGGTACTCTATGTTGAAAACCCAAAAGACATCACCCAAAATTGCTAGAATTCAGCAAAATCCCAGGATATAAAATCAATGCATAGAAGTCAGTTACATTTCTGTACACTAAGTCAGGAAAAAAAGAAATCAAGAATCAATCCCATTTACAATTGTACAAAAAAAGAGTAAGATACCTAGGAATAAGCCTAACCAAAGACATAAAGGATCTGTACTCTGGAAACTACAGAACACTTATAAAAGAAATTGAAGATGACACAAAAAAATGGAAAACCGTTCTATGCTCATCGACTGGAAGAACAAATATTGTTAAAACCTCATGCTACCCAGAGTAATCTACATATTCAATTCCTTCCCTATCAAAATACTTTAAGCATTTTTCACAGAGCTGGAACTAACAGTCCTAAAATTTGTATGGAACCACAAAAGATCCTGAATGGCCAAAAGAATGTTGAAAAAGAAAACCAAATGTAGAGGCATCATAATTCCAGACTTAAGCTCTATTACAAACCTATATCATCAAAACAGTATGAACTGGCACAAAAAGAGATACAAAGGTCAATGTAACAAAGTAGGGAACCCAGAAATGGACCTCAACACTATGGTTAGCTAAACTTCCACAGAACAGGAAAGAGTATCTAATAGAAAAAAGGATAGTCACTTCAATAAATGGTGCTGAGAAAACCAGATAGCCACACCCAGGAGAATGAAACTGGACCATTCTCTTATACCATTCACAAAGATAAACTCAAAATGGATGAAAAGACCTCAGTGTGAGACAAGAATCCATCAGAATTCTAGAGGACAACAAAGGCAGTAACCTCTTCATCCTGAACTGCAGCTATTTCTTGCAAGACATATCTATAAAGGCAAGGGAAACAAAAGCAAATATGAACTAATAGGGCTTCATCAGCATAAAAAGCTTTTGTACGGGGCGCCTGGATGGCTCAGTGGGTTAAAGCCTCTGCCTTTGGCTCAGATCATGATCCCAGGGTCCTTGGATCAAGCCCTGCATCAGGCTCTTTGCTTAGTGAGGATCCTGCTTCCCCCCTCTCTCTCTGCCTGCCTCTCTGCCTACTTGTCATCACTGTCTGTCAAATAAATAAATAAAATCTTAAAAAAAAAAAAAAAAGCTTTTGTACAACAAAGGAAACGGTTGACAAATCTGAAAGGCAACCTATGGGAGGGGAGAAGATATTTGCAAATGTCTTATCAGACAGTGTCCAAAATCTGTAACAAACTCATCAAACTCAGAAATTGTGCCATTTACAATAACATGGATGGAATTAGAGAGTATTATGCTAGGTGAAATAAGTTAGTCAGAGAAAGGCAAATTCCATGTGCTTTCACCTATGTGGAATTTAAGAAACAAAACAGATGAACACAAGGGAAGGGGAGGAAAAATAAAATAAGATGAAAACAGAGAAGGAGGCAAACCATAAGAGATTCTTATCTATTCTATTTATTCTAGCAACTTATCTATTCTAGCGAATACTGAGGATTGCTGAAGGGAAGGTGGGTGGGGGGATGTGGTAATTTGGGGATGGGCATTATGGAGGGTACATGATGTGATGAGCACTGGGTGTTATATGTAACTGATGACTCACTAAATTTGAAGGTGATACATTATATATTAACTAAATTGTATTTAAATAAATTTTTAAAAATACCAGCTTTCAAAGAGCCAGAACAAGCATTTCTAAATTTGTATGGGATGACAAAAATCCCCAAACAGCTAAAGCAATACCGAAAAAGACAAAGCAGGAAGCATCATGATTCCAGATTTTGAGCTATATTCATAGCTGTGATCATCAAGACAGTATGGCACTGGCAAAAAAAAAAAACAAAACAGACATATAGATCAATGGAACAAAACAGAAAACCCAGAAATGGACCCACAATTCTGTGGTCAACTAACCTTGACAAAGAAGGAAAGAATTGGGGCGTCTGGGTGGCTCAGTGGGTTAAAGCCTCTGCCTTCAGCTCAGGTCATAATCCCAGGGTCCTGGGATCGAGCCCTGCATCAGGCTCTCTGCTCAGCGAGGAGCCTGCCTCCCCCCACTTCTCTGCCTACCTCTCTGCCTACTTGTGATCTCTGTCTGTCAAATAAATAAAATCTTTAAAAAAAAAAAAAAGGAAAGAATTTTCAGTGGAAAAAAAGACATTGTCTTCAACAAATGGTGTTGAGAAAACCGAACAGCAATATGCAGAAGAATGAAACTGGACCACTTCTTTATACTATACACACAAATAAATTCAAAAGGGGTGAAAAACCTCAATGTGATACAGGAATCCATCAAAGGCCTAGAGAAGAACCAGACAGCTACCTCTTTGATCTCAGCCACAGTAACTTCTTGCTAGACATGTCTCCAAAGGCAAGGGAAATAAAGGCAAAAATGAACTACCAGGAATTCAAGATTAAAAAACTTTGCACAGCAAATGAAACAGCTGACATAACTAAAAGGCAATCTATGGGATAGGAGAAGATATTTGCAAATGACATATCACATAAAAGGCTAAAAAGAACTTACCAAACTCAACACCAAAAAAAGCCCCACAAAGAATCCAAACAAACAAACAAACAAACAAAAACCCACAAGAAAAACAGAAAAAAAGGGCAGAAGACAGGAACAGACACTTCTCCAAAGAAGATATCTTCTTTGATAGCCAACAGGCACATAAACAGATGCTCAACCTCACTTGGAATCACTTGGCATCAGGGAAATAAAATCAAAAGTGTGATATAATATCACCTCACACCTGTCAGAATGGCTAAATTAATAACACAAGAAAGAGCAAGTGTAGCTGAGGATGTGGAGAAAGGGGAACCACCTTGCACTGCTGGTGGGAATGCAAACTGGTGCAGCCATTGTGGAAAATAGTATGGATATTCCCCCCAAAAGTTAAAAATAGAACTACTTTACAATCCAGCAATTGCATTGCTAGGTATTTACCCAAAGGATACAAAAGTGCAAATTCAAAAGGATACATGTAGCCCAGTGTTCCAGTATTATCAACAATAGCCAAGCATGGAAAGAGCCCAAATATCCACTGACTGATGAAGGGATAAAGATGTGGTATATACATACAATGGATTACTCAGCCATCAAAATGAATGAAATCTTGCCATTTGCAATGAAATGGATAGAGCTAGAGTGCATTATGGTAAGCAAAATAAGTCAGCCAGAGAAGGACAAATACCATAAAATTTCACTCATACGCAGAATTTAAGAAACAAAACAGATAAACATATGGGAAGGAGAAAGAAAAGAGGGAGGGAATAAACCATGAGACTCATAGAGAACAAATTGAGAGTTAACAGAAGGAGGTGGGCGGTGGATTGGGTTATATGGGTGATGGGTATTAAGGAGGGGATCTGGTGTGTTGAGCGCTGGGGGTTATATGGAAGTGATGAGTTATTATATTTGACTTCTGAAAATACTATTAGACTACATGTTAAATAACTAGAATTTAAATAAAAAATTGAGGAAAAAATAGAGGTACCTGGGTAGCTCAGTTGGTTAAGCATCTGCCTTCAGCTCAGGTCATGATTCTCAGAGCTCCCTGCTCAGCAGGGAGTCTGCTTCTCCCTCTCCCTCCCTCCCTTCCTTCCTCTCTCTCAAATAAATACAGGATATCTTTTAAAAAAATCAACAATAAGTAAGAAAATGGGTTAAGGAAACTTAGCAACACCTTCAAGCATAAGTAACATTTGCATGGTAGGTATCCCAGAATGAGAAGAGAGAGAAAAGGGAGCAGAACATGCATTTGAAAAAATAATAGCTGAAAACTTCCCAAATCTGGGGAAGGAAAGAGAAAACAAAAATCCAGATCCAGGAGGTAAAGAGAGCCCCCCAAAAATTAACAAAGGAGGTCCACAACAAGACACATAATAACTAAAATGGCAAAAACTAGTGATAAAGAGAGTTTTAAAAGCAGCAAAAGAGAAGAAAACACATAAGGGAAACTCTATAAGGTTATCAGTGAATTTTTCAGGAAAAACCCTGAACACCAGAAGGGAGTGATATCATATATTCAAAGTGCTGAAAGGAAAAACTCTGCAGCCAAAGAATAGTCTATCCAGGAAGGCTATCTTTAAAAATAGGTGAGACAGAGTTTCCTGGTCAAAAAAAGTTTAAAGGAATTTATCACCACTAAACCATACTTACAAGATGTATTAAATGGGACTTTCTGAGCAGAAAGGAAAGACCATAAAGAGGAGTAAGAAGAGTAGGAAGCAAAATGAAATAAATTAAGTATACATATAACATTCAGGCAAGAAATTCACAAAACATAAGGATATTAAGTATGACATCATACACCTAAAACATGGGTGGGAGAAGAACAAAAATTTAGTGCTTTTAGAATGGGTTCAAACTTAAGCAACTATCAACTTAATGTAGAGTACTACATATAAGATGTTATATATAAACCTAACGGTAACCACACATCAAACCTGGTAACAAGTATGCAAAAACTAAACAGAAAGAAATCCAAGAATATCACTAAAGAAAACCCGCAGACCCAAGAGAGAAGGGAGAGCAAGAGAAGAAAGGAACAGAAGACCTGCAAAAACAAACATAAAACAAGTAACAAAATGGCAATAAATACATACCTATCAATAATTACTTTGACTGTAAGTGGACTAAATGCTCCAATCAAAAGATACTGGGTGATGGAATAGACAAAAACCCAAGACCCATCTATATGCTGCCTACAAGACATTCATTTCAGCCCTAAAGACACAGGCAGATTCAAAGTGAAGGAACAGAGAAGCACTTATCATGCAAATGGAAGTGAAAAGAAAACCAAGGTAGCAATACTTTTATCAGACAAAATTGACTTTAAAACAAATACTAACAGTAGACAAAGAAGGACACTACATAATTATAAAGGGGACAATCTAACAAGAAAATACAGCAACTGTAAATATTTATGTAGCCAATACGGGAGAACATAAATACATAAAGGAGGTAATAATAACCATAATAGAGAAAATCTATAGTTGTACAATACTAAGGAACTTTAACAACACACATCAACAAATAGAGCATCCAAAAAGAAAACCAACAAGTAAACAATGGATATGACACATCAGACCACATGGATCTCAAGATATACTCAGAATATTCCAACCTAAAACAGCAGATTATGCATTCTTTTCAGGTACACATGGAACATTCTCCAGAACAGATCAAATGTTAGGTCACAAAACAAGTTTCAACAAATTCCAAAAGATCCAAGTTATACCATGTAACTTTTCTGACCACAATGCTATGAAACTAGAAATTATATACAAGAAAAACTGAAAAGAACACAAATACATGGAAATAACATGTGAAAAAATAATTAATAGATTAACCAAGAAATCAAAAAATAAATAAAAAAAATACATGGAGGAAAATGGAAATGAAAACACAACAGTCCAAAATCTTTGGGATGCAGCAAAAGCTTTTCTAAGAGGGAAGTTAATAGTAATACAAGCCCACCTCAACAACAGAGAAAAATCTCAGACAAAAAAATTAACCTTACACTTAAAGGAGCTAAAAAAGTAAAGATTAAAGAAAATCCAAAAGAAGGAAGGAAGGAGGAAGGAAAGAAACAGAACAGATCAATAAAACAGAGATCTCATTCTTTGAAAAGATCAACAAAATTGATAACCTTTTGGCATACTCACTGTGAGAGAGAGGACTCAAACAAACACAGAAATGAAAAAGGAGAAACACCACCACAAAAATACAAAGGTTTATAAAACAAAAATTATATCCCAACAAACTGAACAACATAGAGAAATGGATACTTTTCTAGAAATATGTAACCTCTCAAAACTGAATCTGGAAGAAATAGAAAATTTAAGCAGACAAATTACCAGAAATGAAATTGCTGAGTAATCAAAAAACTTCCAACAAACAAAAGTCCAGGACCAGATGGCTTCAGAGGGGGAATTCTACCAATATTTAGAGAAGAGTTCATATCTATTCTTTTCAAACTATTCCCAAAAAATGGAAAAGGAAGGTAAGTTTCCATCATTCTGTGAGACCAGCATTACCCTGATACCAAAACCAAATAAATACACCATTAAAAAAAGAGAACTACAGGCCAGTATCCCTGATGAACACAGATACACAAGTCCTCAATAAAATACTAGCAAACTAATTCCAACAATGTATTAAAATAATCATTCACCATGAACAAGTGGAATTTATTCAAGTATGATTCAATAGTCACAAATCAGTGTGATACATCACATCAACAAGAGATAAAACAAAAACCATACGATCATTTCAAAAGATGCAGAAAAAGTAAGTGGCAAAGTATAACATCCATTCAGAAAAAAACAAAACAAAACATACCACAACAAAGTAGGTGTAAAGGGAACACACCTCAACATAAGGTGATATATGAAAAACCCACAGCTAACATAAATGAAGAAAAACAGAGCTTTCTACCTAAGAGCAAGAAAAAGATGTCCACTCTCACCACTTTAATTCAACATAGTACTACAAATCCTAGCCAAAGTAATCAGACAAAAAAAAAGAAAAAGAAAAAGAAAAAGAATCCAAATCAGTAAGAATGAAGTAAAATTTTCACTATTTGTGAATGACATGATATTATATATTAAAAAAATCCTAAAGACCCCACTAAAAAAAAAAGAAAAGAAAAACTACCAGAACTAATAGATGAATTCAGTAAGGTTGCAGGACACAGAAAAATCACAGAAAAATCCACTGCATATTTATACACTAATAATGAAGCAGCAGAAAGAGAAATTAAGAAAACAATGTCAGGTTGCCTGGATGGCACAATCGGTTGGGCATCCAACTCTTGGATTCAGATCAGGTCGTGATCTCAGAGTCGTAAGATCTAGCCCTACACGGGGCTCCCCAATCAGCATGGAGTCTGCCTGAAATCTCTCTTTCTCTACCTTTGCTCTTCCCATTTGTGCTCTCTCTCTCTCTCCCTCTAACATAAATAAATCTTAAAAAAAAAAAAAAAAGGAAAGAATCCTATTAAGCCTATTCACAAATTGCACCAAATACAATAACATATCTAGGAATAAGCTTAACCAGAGAGATGAAAGACCTGTACTCTGAAAACTATAAAACAGCAATGAAAGAAACTGAAGATAAATACAATTGGAAAGATATTCCATGTTCATGGATTGGGAGAACAAATTTTATTAAAATGTGGATATTACCCCAAGTAATTTACATACTTAATATGGTTCTTACCAAAATACAAAAGCATTTTTCACAGAACCAGAACAATCCTAAAATTTGTACAGAACCACAAAAGGCCCTAAATAGCCAAAGCAACCTTGAAAAAGAACACACTGAAGGCATCAGAATCCCAGATTTCAAGTTATACTACAAAACTGTAGTAATCAAAATAGTTGGTAATCACACATAAAACAAACAGACCAATGGAGCAGAACAGAAAACCTAGAAATAATCCCATGATTATATGGTCAATTGATCTTTGACAAAGGAGGCAAGAATATGCAATAGGAAGTAGTTTCTCCAACAAATGGTGCTGGGAAAACTGTTGAGAGCCACACACAAAAGACTGAAACTGGACCACTTTCTTACATCATATACAAAAATAAACTCAAAGTGGATTGAACACCTAAATGTGAGACCTGAAACAAAAATCCCATGAGACAGCACAGGGGATAATTCTCTGAAATTGGCTGTAGCAACATTTTTCTACGTGGGTCTCCTGAGGCAAGGGGAACAAAAGCAAAAACAAACTGTTGGTACCACATCAAATAAAAGGTTTCTGCACAGCAAAGGAAAAAATCAACAAAACTAAAAGAAACCTACTGAACGGGAAAAGATATTTGCAAATGACATATCTGATAAAGCGTTAGTATCCAAAATATATGAAGAACTAATAAAACTCAATACCAAAAGAAAAGAAAATAATCCAACTTGAAAATGGGCAGAAGGCATGAACAGACATTTTTCTGAAAAAGATATCCAGATGGCAAAAAGACATGAAAAGATGCTCAACATAACTTATCTTCAGGTAAATGCAAATCATTACCACATGAGATATCACCTCACATCTGTCAGAATGGCTAAAATTAAAAAACACAAGAAATAACAACTGTTGGCCAGGATGTGGAGAAAAAGGTACCCTTATGTACTGTTGGTAGGAATGCAATCTGGTGCAGCCACTCTGGAAAACAGTTTGGAGGTTTCTCAAAAGATTAAAAATAGAATTACCATACAATATAGTTAATTCCACTACTAGGTATTTATCCAAAGAATACAAAAACACTAATTCAAAGAAATATGTGCACCTCTATGTTTATTGCACTGTTACTTACAATAACCAAATTGGGGAAGCAATCCAAGTAGATGAATGGATAAAGATGTGGAGAGTATGTCTGTGTGTGCGTGTGTGTGTGTGTATGTATATACATATATACACACGCATATATACAGTAAAATATTACTCTCATTTGCAACAACATGGATGGCTCTAGAGAGTATAATGTTAAGTGAAATAAATCAGTCAGAAAGAGACAAATATCACATGATTCCACTCATGTGGAATTTCAGAAAATAAAAAACAAATGAGTAAAGAGAAAAAGAGACCAAAAAACCACACTCTTAAATAGAAAACTGATGGTTACTAGAGGAGAGGTGGGTGGAGGGAAGAATAAAACAGGTGAAGGGGATTAAGAGTACACTTATCCTGATGAGCACTAAGTAATGTACAGAACTGTTCACTGACTGTACTGTACACTGAAGTTAATTTAACAGTGTATGTTAATTATAGTGGAATTAATCTTTGAAAAGAGAACCCATATGGGAAAGGAAAAGAAGAAATGGAAATATTTCTATTTGCAAATGACATAATACGCATATAGGAAATCAAAAGTACTCCTCTAAAAGCTATTAGAACTAATAAAAGAGTTCAGCAAGATTGGAGGATATAAGATCAGTTTGCAAAAATTAATGGTATTTCTATAGCAGAAATGAACAAATCAAATATAAAATTAAGAAATAACATATACTTATATTTATAATCTCATGAAAAATAAAGTACTTACAAATGAATTTTCAAAGGAAAAACAAAACTTATACCCTGAAAACTACATTGCTAGAAGAAATTAAGGATTTAAGTAAATGGAAAGACCCTCTGTCCAGGGATCAGAAAACAAAATATTATAAAATGACAGTACTCCCAAATTATATGAAGATTCAATACAAACCCTATTAAAATCCCATCTGGCTTCTTCACAGAAATTGAAAAACTAACCTAACATATGGAAACTGAAGAGGCCCAGCATAGCCAAAAAGATCTTGAAAAAGAATAAACTGGAAGACACATTCTTAATTTCAAAACTTAATTCATAAAGCAGCAGTCATCAAGAAAGTGTGGTGCGGGTATAAGGGCAGACATAGAGATTAATTAAATAGAATTAAGAGTCCCAAAATAAACCCATATATCTATGCTCAATTTATTTTTGACAAGGATGCCAAGACCACGTAAGGGGGAAAGAACAGTTTTTTCCACAAATGGTGCTGGGATAACTGTTAAGTTTACATAAATAGGAATGAAGTTGGACCCCTAAATAATGCAATATATAAAAATTAACTAAAAATTACCTGCAGACCTATCAAAGAACTGATGAATGGATACAGAAGAGGTAGTATAAATATAATGGATTATTACTCAGCCATCAAAAAGAATGGTATCTTGCCATCTGCCAATGATGTGGATGGACCTAGAGGGTTTTATGCTAAGCAAAGTAAGTCAGGGAAAGAATAATACCACATGAGAGCACTCATATGTGGAATTTAAGAAACAATACAGATGAATGTAAGGGAAGGGAAGGAAAAATAAAGTAAGACAAAATCAGAGAGGGAGGCAAACCATAAGCATTCTTAACTATAGGACACAAACTGAGGGTTGCTTGAGGGGAGGTAGATGGAGGATAGTGTAAATGGGTGATGGGAGTTAAGGAAAGCACTTGATGTAATGTGCACTGGATGTTATATGCAACTGATGGATTATTAAATTCTACCCTTGAAAATAATAATATACTAAATGTTAATTAAATTGATTTTCAGTAAATTAATTAATTAAATGTAGACCTAAAGATACTAGCTAAAACTATAAAACTGTTATTAGAAAAGGCAAGTACAGATGAGAAAAGATAGAGGAGGAGTAAGGGACCCTATTTCAACTGGAACCCTGAATTGAGCTGGGTATCAACAAGACTTTGAACACCCACGAAATGAGCCTGAAATAAGACTGAGGGTAAGATGAGTCATCTGGATCTATACAAACAGAATATCTCCAGCAGTTGGTTTCCAGGTAGGAAGTGGGGAACAGTGATTCTGCGGGGAGGTATGCATCCACCAGGAAATATAAACGGCATGACCTATCTCAGGAAATGGAGACCCACAGCACAATAAGCACCA
>NW_022631014.1:25010833-25114305 GCF_010015895.1 Lontra canadensis
TGGTGCTTATTGTGCTGTGGGTCTCCATTTCCTGAGATAGGTCATGCATTTATATTTCCTGGTGGATGCATTTCTTCAAAATATTTGTCTCTTACCTTGAGTTCTATGTCTTTAGCCTGAATGCCAGGTTTCTGGTCGCCTGAGCAGTTTTCTAGGTTCTTTCATACTTCCGTTTCTTTCCCTTCTCCAGTCTGTTCTATAAGTTTGTCAGGGAAAGTCCCTGTCCCTCTTTCTCTTGACTTTTAGTTTCCTTCTGAGCAGCTGTTACTGCACCTGTTTGTGCTGCTGTGGCTCAACAAGGCTGGAGCCTGCCCCTCTTGCGCCTGAAGCTCCCTTTCCTCTCAGCCTTTTGTTGTTGCTGGTCTTCAAGTCTGTCTGTGGGCCTTCAGCCACTTTCTTTATCATATCCCTCCTTTTCCTTTGCTTTTGTTTTCCGATATATTTACTCTTCTTTTTCTCCCCTAGTTTTTACAGCAAGGCTTCTTTTCTCTGCCGGAGCTTTAGCAGACTCCTCAGTGTGGATGATCCTTAATGTAGTCCTTTATTTTACTCTTCATGCCCTGAGAGCAAGAGTGTAGTTTCTTTCTGTTAGTGGGATGGCAGCTTGCTTTCTGGTGTGAGCCTCTTTCCGTCTGTGTTTAGTCATTATTTTTTGTCTGTCCTGATAGCATTGGCTGAGTCTAGAAGATGTTGGATAGGTATTGGTTTATAACAAAAAGGGGATGGCTTTTGGGTGGAGGTAGTGATCTTAAATGTGCTTAGTGATGGCGAGAGATGGAGGGTGGTTTCAGGGGGAAATGAGTGTCATTTGTGACATGGTGCACTGAGTTATGAGTCCATGATATAACAGATGCCAAGTTTTGCTGTCTTTCTATGGTCTGAAGTAGGGGTCAATCTTTATCCTTTTTGTATGCACATCTAGTTGTTCCAGCACCACATGTTGAAAAGTCTTTTCTCCTTTCAGTGTTCTTAGGACTTTTGTCAAAAATAAATAACTGTGGATATATGCGTTTATCACTCGATGCTTATTCTGTTAATGATCTCTGTGTCTGACCTTATGTCAGCACTACACTACTTTGATGACTGCTACTTAGTAAATTTTGACATTGGAATTATAAATCTTTCAGCTTATGTTTTCCCAGTATTCTCATAGCTAGAACTCCTTGGTTTTCCATATGAATTTTATTATGAGATTGTCAGTTTCCAATAGGAGCCATTTGGAGATTTAATAGAGATCATGGTGAAACTAAAGCTTAATTAGGGGACTATTTATGGATGTGAGTTTAAGGAAAGAGAGGGAATGGGAGATGTCTAGAATCATTGACAGAACTTGGGAAGTCAGGATAGGAAGATGGTAAGATTGTCTATTTTTGACTGAATATAAGATAAAGAGGGACACCCAAATGAAATGTCCAATAGGCCACTGGAAGTCTGTAATGGGGGTCTAGAAGAGAGCTGGAACTGGGAAAGCAGCAGTAGAGCATTGAGAGTCCGTGAGATCTCTGCCAGAGCAAAAAGGGATGCTTTGAGGCCCAGCGCCTGCAGCATCCATAATGAGAAGCCAAAAAAAGGAAGGGAAATCGGGAATGAAGGGCCAGAAATGTGAGGGGCAAATCAGGCAGGGCTAATGTTAATGAAGCCATTGGGAGAGAAAGTGGGCCAAAGTATATCTTCCTTCAGAGAGTTTAAAATGAGTGAGGGCTGGGAGGAATGGCCATATCTCACTTGAACCAGGGAACCCTCTTCACTCTCAGAGTAAAACCTGCATGGAAAATTCACAGTGCAGTCAGAATAATGCCTGTAGGGAAGAGGAATGAGAGGTAGTGTGTGGAGCTGCCTGGGTTCTCTTGAACCCACTCCCTGGGATACAGACCTTATTGGAGCCGAAGCAGGGCTTGTCCTCATAGCTCTCTTTTCTCCCTCAGGTCAGTGTCCTTCCCAGGTGCCTGCCCTTTTCCAAGCTGGGAATTCAGGAGATCAGGCAGTGGCAACTGTGCTTCAGATGGTCAGGCCCCAGGTGAGCTGGACTCTGTCTTCCTTGAGTCCCCAAGGCTGTGGCCTGAGAATAGCTAGCGCTCATCTTCAGGGCTCTGGCCAATTCTGAGATTAATCCTGTGGTTTCCCTGCCTAATTGCTTCCTCTGGAATTGGGTCCTGCCTGCTGAGTTCACGGATTCTGTCTGGCCCTGGACTTGTCCTCTTAGATGTGTCATCCCAGCTTCTCTGCTTCCCTCACCCCTAGACCCACCAGGGTCCTACCTGGGCTCTTGGTACCCTGATGTGATGTGTCTGCCCTTCAGGCTGGGAATATCCCCGAGCAGTAGAAGCTTATCATTCCAGGAATCTGCAGCATACCGGTTCCTGCCTGTGCACTATACTGAGAGGAAGTGGAAAGGTCCAGCCCTCAGTCAGAGAGCTGTGTACTGGTGCATCATGCCGGAAAACTATGCAGCATGGCCTCATTGGTTAATGATTCTGTTTGCCAGTAATACAGTCTGCATTCTTTTCTTTACATTTTCTTTCCTCTATTCTATTTTTTCCCAGCTTTTTTATCATGGAAAGTTGCAAAGATGAGAAAAGGTAGAGAGAATACTGTAATGAACCTCTTTGTGTCCATCACTCATCCCTAAGTTATCAACATTGTCTTTACTCCATTATTAATTGACCTAGGGTGGTTTGATTAGAATTTGTAGTTGTAAGGAATAGGGGGCCACTCATGTTATTGTAAGTCCTGAGCTGTGTTACTTAAATAAGGCTGGAAGGAGTGGAAACCCTGATCAGACCTACCACTTAGACCGTCCTTTGGGAAACAGGACCCTCAGCAACAACAGCAAATAATTTTTATGCCAGAGAATGTAAGGCAGTTGCTCCCTGCATATCTGTTTTGTTTTCCCATTTTCTTCACTCTAAATCTCTTGTCCCCTCATAGCTACTTCTTTATTAGATTTCCCGTTCTCATATACTTTCTGCATGCTATGGCCCCTAATGGCTTGGCTTCTCTCCATGCCTCATTTCAGTTTAGAGCGCCTTCTTGTTTTAGTTCTCTTTATTTTGCCCTATTTCCAGCTCAGATTTTACTTAGAGAGGGCCTCCAAGGGTGGTTCAGCCATTAAGTATCATCTCTGTTTGGGCAGAACTTTGCCCCTGGCCACAACAGAGGCTGAAGTGTAACATACAGAGAAGCTACACTTGGGCATGGTGCCCTGGTCTAGTCGGTTGTGGTCTGAGATGTATTGAGACCAGTTACATGGCTGCCTCATTTTCTCCTTCAGGAAAGACTGAGGCAGGACAGCTTCCTGGAAAGGAGTGTTTTCAGGGCAGGTTCTCTGGCTGGCAAGTCTAGGACAGTAGCCAACTCTGGAGAGGGTGGATGGGCTTAGGAGTCCAGGAGCCAGATAGCTATAACTTTCCATATGCTAAAATGCCATGATGGCTTGTGGTCCTGGTTAAAAGGAACCAGTTTTGTGTTCAGACATGACTGCTTGCTACTTCTACCTTTTCCAAATACGAAAGGAAATATTCAACTCTGTAGTTTCCCATGCTTCCGGATTATCAAGATACCAAAGACGTATTTTGATTCATATTTCAAATTATCAATCCATTTCTTAATTTTTTTTTAGAAATGTAGTACTTACAGTACTGACTTCTGCCAGTCTAGTGCATCAGAGACTAGGGGAATCCCCACTTTTAGAGCTTTGCTGTCCCTTCCACAATACTTTTCCCCCAGTATTTCTGAACCTGTGAATTCTCTGAATCTTGTCACTGTCCTCACATGTAAGACTCACTTTTTTGGTACATTTTTTCCTAATTGTATTTGCCCATACTGTTTCTCATATTTGATTTGAGGTATTTTCCCCTCCTTTCTCTCCCCACTATCTTTTTTTTTTTTTTAAGATTTTATTTATTCATTTGACAGAGATCACAGAGAGGCAGAGAGAGAGAGGAAGGGAAGCAGGCTCCTTTCTGAGCAGAGAACCTGACGCGGGGCTCGATCCTAGGACCCTGAGATCATGACCTGAGCCGAAGGTAGAGACTTTAACCCACTGAGCCACCCAGGCGCCCCTCTCTCCCCACTATCTTTGCCAGGAACCACAGAACTATACAGTGTCATGATTGGAAAGGACGTTAGAGGTCATCATTTTACTAAGTGATTTCTGTAAGATCACACCACCTTTACAGTCTGCTCTCTTGCCTTCCAGCTGCTCTTTTTGATTGGACAAATAAGTGGGGCAATTAAGAGCTGTCAGGACAGAGCTCTGTCCTGATAGCTCTTCTTCCACCCTTTCCCATTGACCTTCTTTCCCCTCTTTGTCTTTCTGTCCATGAAGAAAAGTTTGAGCTATTTCCCATCTTTCTCTTGTTCTTAATATTTCATCTCTTAATGTATCCCCTAACATGAAGGTTTTCTCAGGTCCACAGACTCCTGATTCTGTTTCATCAGGAGAAAAAGAAATTAATAAAAGTATTCTTCTTTCTTTTGGCAGCAGGTGAGACTAGGATGTGGCATTCAGAGTTGCCTGCAGAGCGGGAAGTTTCTAAAGGACTGGTGTCATCTGATGGGACATCTGGAGGCCTCTGTGGAGTAGTTTCTGGGGAGCCAGAGGCAGGAGCTGCCTGTGAAGGTACTTTAGAAAAGCTGGAAGGACAACCCTCAGAGGAAGAAGGGAGCAGAATGGAAAATGAGCTCTTCAAAATAACACACGAGGAAAAAGATAAGTCCACAAAGGATGGATGTGATGACTATAATGAACTTGGGAAACATCTGGATCTGTCCTCTAATGCTGTAGAATGTCAAGGAGTTCTAAAGGGACAGAAGTTTTATCAGTGTGATGAATGTGGTAAAGCTTTCAATTGGAGTTCACACCTCATTGGACATCAGAGAATCCATACTGGAGAGAAACCCTACGAGTGTAATGAATGTGGTAAGACCTTCAGGCAGACCTCTCAACTCATAGTTCATCTCAGAACCCACACAGGGGAAAAGCCCTATGAGTGCAATGAGTGTGGAAAGACTTACCGACACAGCTCCCATCTTATTCAACACCAGAGACTCCATAATGGTGAGAAACCATATAAGTGTAATGAGTGTGGAAAAGCTTTCAATGAGAGTTCCAAACTTTTTGACCACCAGAGAACCCATACTGGGGAGAAACCTTATGAATGCAATGAGTGTGGGGCTGCCTTTAGTCGAAGTAAAAATCTCATCCGACATCAGGTACTTCACACTGGTAAAAAACCTTACAAGTGTAGTGAGTGTGGGAAAGCTTTCTGTTCTAATAGAAATCTTGTTGATCATCAGAGGATCCATACTGGGGAGAAGCCTTATGAGTGTAATGAATGTGGCAAGGCTTTCAGTCGGAGTAAATGTCTTATTCGACATCAGAGCCTCCACACTGGACAAAAACCATATAAATGTACTGAGTGTGGGAAAGCCTTCAGTCAGATCTCTCAACTTGTTGACCATGAGCGAATTCATACTGGAGAAAAACCTTTCGAATGTAATGAGTGTGGTAAGGCATTCAGTCTCAGTAAATGTCTTACTCGACATCAGAGACTTCACACAGGTGAAAAACCCTATAAATGTAACGAGTGTGGAAAATCCTTCAATCAGAACTCATACCTCATTATACACCAGAGAATTCACACTGGTGAGAAGCCTTATGAATGTAATGAGTGTGGGAAAGTCTTCAGTCATAATTCTAGCCTTATGGTTCATCAGAGAACCCATACAGGGGAGAAACCCTATAAATGTAGTGATTGTGGGAAAGCTTTTAGTGACAGCTCACAGCTCACTGTGCACCAGAGAGTTCACACAGGAGAGAAGCCCTATGAATGTATTGAGTGTGGGAAAGCCTTCAGTCAGCGTTCCACTTTTAATCACCACCAGCGAACTCACACTGGAGAGAAGCATTCAGCTCTGGCTCGTTCCGTTTGTTAAGAAAGATTCCCCAAGACAGAGCAAGATATTTTGAGTTCATTTTTCTTTGGAAGAAAGATACCCTGATCTCCTCTTGGAATCACTAATCAATGAGGTCCAATCCCTGCATTCTTTCTGCTGGGTCATGAAGGTGGAAGAGTCACAGGGCCATCCTTCCCAACTATGAGGGAAGTAAGGACTACACATTTCTTGTACTTGTAGGTTCCCTCCCTACCTTTTTCTCTCCCTCCATTCCTACCTTCTCTCTCTTTTTTGTTTAAAAATGTATCTCTGGTTTTAGTTAGGAATCCCATAATCAAATTGTGTGCTTTTCAAGGACAGTAACTAAATGCTTCCTTTCTGTCTAGATAATTCATTTGCATAAAGTCATTCTCCAGTACTCTCATTCTTTCCTATCTTGGGTGTGGCCTTTTAAAAAATTCTATTACAGTCTAGATCCTCATCACTTGTATTTCCTATCTAGAAAACCTTTTCTTCTTCCTGTGTGCTAATCTTTATCTCTCAGACCCTTTAAGATCCAGCTCATCTCAGAAAGACTTTCTTCTTAAGATGCTTTTTCCTTCCTCCTAAAAGTCTTTTGATTTGACTTCAGTGTTTCAAATTAGTCTGTGCTACAATTTGCAATTGTTATTAAATTGCATTCAGAATAATTGTCAAGGCATAGGTATGTACTTTCATACCAACTTAATGTAGGCTCTTTGAGGTTAGGGATTTATTTTATCATATAGATAATTTTCATATGCTAGTTTAATAATTTTTTAAAACTCACCTTTCCAATTCAACCATTCTTAAACTGGCATGTACTTCCCTTCTACCACTGGACCTAAGACTTTTAAAGATGGATATCATAGGATACCACAGACAAAGGTGTCATTCATATCTTCTGCATATACCTCTGGGAGTTTTAGTGCTGTTACCTCAGCCTCAAAGAACTAACAATTTATGCTTGAGCATGCCTCTATGCATGCATATCTGTGTGTGTTTGTCTAGGTTTTGGAGTCAGCAGTTATCCCACTGACATGTACTTTTCCCTGCTTTCTGTGATTTGTACTCAGAGTGACTCTGATTTCCTTACTGTGTAGTTCAGTCTGCCTGTAACTGCCATCTAATGTCAAGGTGAGAGGAGTACATTTAATTACTGTAATAATTTTCTGGGCCATCAGGAGGTCTTTTCAGAGTCCTATAGTCATATGAGACATTAGCTTGAACATCTATTCCTTCCACCAATGCAGGAGTGCCCCAGTGCTGGGGAGCTTTGCCTCTGGTGTCTTCCCCGTCTCTTTTAGCAGGACAGTAGGATTGACAGTGTGGCAGAGGAGGAGGTTAGATGGGCAATGTCAGATTATGTAACCTGGAGAGGAGAGATTATTGTGAGCTCTGATTTATATCTGAGATAATGGGGAAGAAAAGGAAGAGAATTGAGGCTAAAGAAAATAAGAATTAGATGTGATTTGGGGGGAGGCATCTCAGAAAAGATTAGGAAGAATGTTATTGGGGAGATCTGTAAAAACTACTGAATGAAGTATATAGCTAGAAATTAGCCATTTTGAAATAAGTGTTTTAAATTAAATTTCTGTTTTCAGATGTATTTTTGCTGTTTGTTTCCATTTTCCTTTACAAGATCTGCAGATAGGACTTTCTTTAAAGTGTTTTATCTTGGGAGCATCCAGATTCTGAGAAGGAGCCCTTATTAGCATATCCCCATTCCTCCACTGTGACTTGCACATTACTAGTCATGTCTTCAGTAGAACCCTCTGCCTATTGTATGGTAACTTTACCTTCTGTTTGTTGTTTGCTCATCCTCTTACCACTCTTGAGTCTGGATGGGGAGAGCCAGCACTATTCATAAGCATATTACCCCCCACCACCAGTCTGGTGTACATGTTCAGCAGGAATGAATGTCCTTACTTCCTTGAAAAGTACTCCGGCTCTTGCATGGAGGAAAATGGGCTATATATGAAAGCCACCTCAATTTCTGTTGGTTATTGCTAGTATTTTTTAAAAGTATTGAATTTTTTAAATTTTATCTGGATCCAGTTGCCATGCTAAATTATTTTTAGTTGTAATAGTTTTTTAGTTTCATTTCCTAGCTTTTCTAAGTATACAATAAATAAGGGCTAATATTCTTTTCATTTCCAGTCTGTGTGTCACTTAAGTTGTGTGTTAGCAAAACTATCTAAAAAAAATTCTTTTTGGATAGTGAACAAATTTTTTTGCATTCTAAAAATCAAGTTTATTGAGTCATGAAATATGTGTAACAACTGCATCTATTTAAAGTATATGGTTGAATGAGTTTTGATAGATAACTCCATTCAGGAAACCATCTCCACAATCAAAATACAGAACATTTCATCATCCCTAAAAGAGTCCTCTTGTAGCAGATTCCTGCTCTGGCCCCAGTCCCAGGCAACTACTGATCTACTTTTTGTCACCGTAGATCTGTTTGCATTTTCTAGAATTTTATAAAAATGGGTATATATCTCTCTCATTAATGAAAGCTGGGGAATGTCCCTGGCATGTGCTAGGGTTCCCCACCTGGGCTCCTTTGTGAAGGCCTGAGGAAGCAGGTATGACTGGAGCCACTAGGAGATTGCAGCTGCTGGAATCCTTGAGAAGAGTTTGTTAAGAAGGGTCTGGACAGTACTGTCTCCTTAAGGTAGAAAGAACTAGGAAATTGAAGTAAATCTGGAAAGACAGGGATATCAAGTAATGATAACTGAGTCATATTTATCTGTCTGCATAATTTCTGAAACAAAGAGGCAAAGTTGTAACTAGGCAATCAGTCACACGATGTTGATACAGGAACCAGGGAGCTTGGGAAGGTGGCAGAGTAAGAGGACCCTGAACTCACCACATTTTCAACTAGATACTATTCACATCCAAGTCAATAATCTAGAGTGAACTGAAGGTTAATGGAACAAACTGCACAACTAAATATAGAGAAAAAGCTGCATCTGAAAGAATGGTCAGAAAGGTGGAGGGAGACTACCTGCAGGAGGGAGGGAACTGTACAAACAAAGAGGGCAGAGAAATGGGCCCTTGTGCCAGGGAACTCATATGGGAAAGACAAACCCATAGCATTTGGCTTTAAAAACCAGAAGGGCTGAATAATGTGTTCATAAAACCAGTGAGACTTGAAATGAGGGGCTTTGGAGGTAAGCTGATTAAACACGGGGCAAGCTGGGAGGCTAAGTGATAGCTAGGTTGTTGCCCTTAAAGAGACAGCAGCTTGTGCACAGAGGAACATAAAAGCAGTTTACACAAAACAGTGGCAAATAGAAGATCTGTTCATACTGACTTCAGAGTGTTTGGGGAACTATGAAAATAACCTGGCAGGTGTCATTTTCCTCCACTACCCCCAGTATAAACACAGGGACACCTGGGGGAGGTAGGATGGCATAGACACTTGCTACTTAACCTGATAGCAGGGTGCTATGCCCAAGTTCTCCTAAGGGCTCACCTACTCCAAGCCTGCTAGGCTTGGTCGTGGACTCAGAGCAAATTTTGTTAAAGCCATTGGGCATCCAGCTGTATGCCTCCAAGTCATCCTCGTGTATTTCACCCAGCTGCATTCCCCCAGCCACCATCACATGCTGTGCTTGTGTGACTGTGTGCCCCCAGATGCCATTCCACACCACATCCAGTTGCACACCCCAGCTGTAATTGTGTGTCCCTAGTTGCAGTTGCACACCCTGCACAGCCACCAGATACACAGCTTCTGCCTAGCCCAACCACTGCATCTGGGGCAACCACCACAGCACAGCCAGCTGTACATCCCTAGCCATAGCAGCACTTCAGGGGATCCTGCAAAAGACTAGTGGCACACTGCGAGTTTTGCTAACACCATTGCTTCACCCCACCCCCCGCCAGATTTCCCTGGCGGGCATAGACCTCACTCACAACCAGAGCTGGCCTGCCTGGGTTCCACTAATACCACAAAGAGCAGGCACAGCCCACAGCAGGCAGAGAGTCGGTGCAGATGAATGCACTGAAAGGAAAAGAGACAGACACAACAGCAGGGTATAAGCAATACATATAGAATACTCTGCTGAAGTGACACGTTCTGGTGAATAGGGGACACTGCACTACGGGATACTCCAGGAACGCTTCTTCATAAAGTTACTACTTTGAAGAGCAGAAGGCTTTTCTCTCCTGCTGTTCATTGCATCAAATGTGTTTCTCATTGCATTTATTGTGCTTTTCATCTTGACTTTCTTAACACAGAGAAACAGACAAAATGAGGAGAGAGGGAAATTTATCCCAAATGAATGACTAAGACAAGGCCACAACCAGAGATCTAGGCAAAACAGTTATAAGTAACATGCCTAATAGAGAATTTAAAGCAATGATCATAAGGATGAAATGAAATGAGAAAACACACTTGATAGAATGAACAGCAGGATAGAAGAATCAGAGGAACAAATTAGTGACCTGGAAGACAGAGTAATGGAAAATAATCAAGTTGAACAAAAGAAAGAATTATGCAAAACAAGAGTGGACTTAGGAAACTCAGTGATTCCATGAAACATAATAATATTTGTACTATAGGAGACCCAGAAGAAGAAAGAGATAGGGGGCAGAAAATTGACTTGAAGTAATAGCTGAAAAATTTCCTAGTCTGTGGAAGGAGGCACAGAGAACCCCTGAAAGAATTAAGAGAAGCAGACCAACACCGAGACATATTTAATTAACTTTGCAAAATATAGTGATAAAAAATGTTAAAAGTAGCAAGATGAAGGAAGTCATAGCTGACAAGGGAGAACTTAGAAGGCTAGCAAGAGATTTTTCAACAGAAACTTCCAAGGCAGAAGAGAATGGCATGATGTATTCAAAGTGCCTAGTGAGAAAAATCTGCAGCCAAGATACTCTATCCAGCAAGGTTATTCAGAGTAGAAGGAAAGATAAAGAGTTTCCCAGACAAACAAACACTGAAGGTGTTCATGACCACTAAACCACCTCTGCAAGAATTAGTAAAAGGGACTCTTTGGAAAGGAGAGACCAGGGGGAAGGTTAAGATGGCAGAGGAGTAGGGCAACCCTAACTTACCTCCTCCCTTGAACACAGCTAGATAAATATCAAATCATTCTGGACACGCAGGAAATTGATCTGTGGACTGAGAGAACAAATCTGCACCTCTACAAGCAGAAAAAAAAGACCACCTTGTGGAAGGTATAAACTGCAGAGAGTTGATTTGGGGGAGAAAAGAGCCACAGGCATTGTGGAGGGGAGGGAAACCTGACCACAGAGAGAGGAGTGAGAGAGAGAGTGAAAACAGGGACAGATGATTTCACAAGAAAAACTATTTCCCAAAACCACTAACTGAGAAAAAGGAGAGGATTTAAATAATGCAAATAAAATAACCAAAATAAAATAAATTACCACAAGTTTTTTATAAACAGCTGAGCACACTCTGAATTTTCGAGGGTCAGTGCCATCACCAGGTTCACGCTGGGCGAGCTGAGTGGTGCTCTGGTGGGAAAGGAGTGTGGAAACCCAAAGGGGGCAGCATTCTGAGGATCCCCTCAACTGCATGGAGATAAATAGTTCCCCTCCTTAGAGTGCACTTGGTAGAGGTGATATGGCCTCTGTAGTGGTAAAAGACCTGGCAAGTGCCATTGAGCTGCCCCATTCACCAGCATAGGAACAAAGATGCAGATTGAGGGTGGCAAACCTTGGCACCAGCTTTGTGTTGTGATTTACCATAAACTCTGAACTGCTGTGCAGTTATGTGACCATTTCCTGGGACAAGCCGGCACCAGCTACAGAGCAGCAAAACCCACCCCTAAAGTATCAGTGTGGATCCACACTATGGCGGGGGGGTGGGGGAGGGGGAACAGTCTCTGAAGTTTGAAGTTTTGAAACCCAGCCACACCTGAGATAAAACAGAAGTGCTGCACCACCTGTCAGGTAGAGCTCAGACACAGGGTGAAGGTGGGGATCTGACGAAAGCCAGGGAGTGATTGCTCATCTCAGAGAGCTTAACTGAGGAGTGGGGGACACAAGCTCCGCCCTCTGGAGAATGGGAGGGGAGTTGTTTTCACGGACCAGCACTGACCAACCTCAGTGAGGAAAACAGCACCACCAAGTGGATGTCAGAGCTGCTTACACCAAGTCCGCTGCCCTGTGCCCTGCAGGTGTTAACTCCACTAGGGCAAGTCCACCTAAGAATCAACAGTAGGCCTCTCCCCCAGAAGACAAGCACAAAACCTTTGCACACACCAAGTTTACTGATCAATGAATGCTGCAAAGCTTCAGCTCTCGGGAAAACAGGATCGAGCCCTCCTTTTTCTTTTCTTTTTTTTATACAGAAAAAGCAATTTTTAATTTTATTTATTATTTATTTTTAATTTTTTTAACATTCAAATTTTTATTTTTTTTAATTGATCAAGCTTCCGTTAATAAACAGAACAAAACACATCTAGGATCTAGCTTCCTTTATTTTTTTTAATTATTATCTATTTTTTAAATTTTTATTTTCTTTGACATCAAAAATGACAAGACAGAGGAATTCACCCAAAAAGAAAGAACAGCAAGAAGTGATGGCCAGATATTTAATTGATATAGATATAAATACAGCATCTGAGCTAAAATTGATAACAATAATTATTTTTATAATTATTGGCTGGACTTGAAAAATAAAAGACACTAGAGAATCCTTTATTGCCGAGATAAAAGAACTAAAAACTATTCAGACCCAAATTAAAAGTGCTGCAACTGAGATGCATTTCCAAATGGATACCATGACAGTGAGGATGATTGAAGCAAAGGAATGAACCAGTGATATAAAACATAAAATTATGGAAAAAATAAAGGTGAAGAGAAGAGAGAAAAACATATTGGATCACAGGAGCATCTGGGTGGCTCAGTGGGTTAAGCCTCTGCCTTCAGCTCAGGTCACGATCCCAGGGTTCTAGGATCAAGCCCCACATCTGGCTCTCTGCTCAGCAGGGAGCCTGCTTCCCCCTTTCTCTGCCTGCCTCTCTACCGACTTGTGATCTCTCTCTGTGTCAAATGAATAAATAAAATCTTTAAAAAAAAAAAGATATTGGATCACTAATGTACACTTAGGGAACTCTAACTCCTTAAAGCATAATAACATTCATATCATAGGAATCCCACAAGATGAAGACAGGAAACAAGGAGGCAGAAGTTTATTTGGCCAAATTAAGGCTGAAAAATTCCCTAACCTGAGGAAGGGGACACACTTCACAATGCAAGAAGCACAGAGAATTACCATTAAATTCAACAAAATCCAGCCATCACCAACACATGCAGTAGTCAAATTCACAAAATACACAGACAATGAAAGAATCCTGAAAGCAGTGGGGCAGGGTCTTTAACATACAGGGAAGACAGATCAGATTTGAAGCAGATCTGTCCACAGAAACAGGGAAAGCCAGAAAGAAGTTTCAGAATATACTCGACATGCTGAATGGAAAAAATACGCAGGCAAGAATACTTTATCTAACAAAGCAGTCATTAATAATAGAAGGAGAGATAAAGTGTTTCCAGAACAAACAAAAACTAAAAGAATTTGTGAACTCTAAAACAACTTTGCAAGACATATTAAAGAGGATCCTTTGAGGGAAGAGTGATTCCAAAAGTAACAAAGACCAGAAATGAACAGAGACAATCTACAAAAACAGCAACATTACAGATAATAGGATGGCACTAAATTCATATCTTTCAAAAATTCCTCTGAATGTAAATGGAATAAATGTTCCAAAGACATAGGGTATCAGAATGTATTTTTTAAAAGCAAGACCAAGCTATATGCTGTCTACAAGAGACTCATTTGAGACCTACAGACACAGGCAGATTGAAAGTGAGGGGATGCAGGGAGGAGGGGCAAGATGGCAGAGAAGTAGGAGACCCTGATTCAACCAGTCCCCTAAAGTGAGCTAAATATCTACCAGAACACTCTGAACAACCATGAAATCAGTCTAAGATGTAAGATTACTTACTTCTGGATCTCTATGAGGAAGAAGACATCAGTGGAGAGGTAAAGTGGAGTGGGAACACTCAAACTGATATCAGAGGATAAACAGAATGGGGAGGGAGCCACCAGAAGTGACCCATTGGAAAGTAATACTGCAATACGAAAGTTCCCTGTGATTGGGGACCACTGTTAACTTAGAGTCTGGTTAAAAGCACTCAAAAAAAGCAAAAGATCTTAAGGGGCAACCAGTGGAATTGGGCGGTCATGGGCAGGGGCCTAATCCCATGTTCCCAGAACTGTCAACGTCAGTGACCACCCATACCAGAGAGAGTCCTGAAGGACCTCCAGTCCATGGTCAGGGAGACCGCAGCTTTCTGCTGCTTACACCACCACTCTGCTGGGTGCACTCCCATCCATACCTGAAAGAGCCTGGTGTGTGCACCAGCCCACAATTTCTAGGGCCACAGTCTTTCACGACCAGTGCAACTGCGAGGTCTGAGCGCACTCCCACCAGCATCTGAGACAGCCTCGTGTGGGCGCCAGGAACCTGGCTCTAGGACCACAGCCTTCTGCGATCCACCACATGGTCTGAATGCTCCCAGGCCATGCCTGAGAGAACTGGGCTGGATCTCTGGTCAGGATCCCTCAGCAGCTGCCTTTGGCAACCTGCATGACCACTGGGTCTGAGCACACCCAGCGTGGGCCTGGACTCCAGACAGCAGTCCCAGCAAGGGCAACTACCAGATGTAGACTTCCCAGACCAATATAGCTCACAGTTTTAGTAGCACAGGGGTACAGAGACAAGCGGGAGCCTCAGGTGACCACTGGGATGGTGGCTGGGAGTGCGTACCACCTGTGGGAGGTTGCACTGTTTAGCAGAGTTTGCAAAGGGGGAGTCTGTGTGTTCTGGGCCACCCAGAGTGAAACAGTCTGAGACTTCTCCCTGAGGTGGAGGTTTTGGTGCAGACAGATTCTTTCTTGGCTCTGACACTCTGAAAAACCACAAAAAGCTGCCAAACAACAAAAACCTCCATAGAACAAAAGCCTGAAAACCAGTTTCCACAGAGCCCAGCCCTTGATAACCTGCAAGGTGACTCAACCCAAGCAATACTAATGGGAGAACAATTCAGCAGGCCCCTCACCCAGGAGACAAGCCAAAAGAACTAGAGGACAATGACCACAGGGTCCCCATAAAACTGTACAACCCCAACATCAGGGGAAAAGCTCCCAGTATTGCCCTAAAACCTGTATATTCCATAGATACAGCTTTTTTTTTTTTTAATTTGCTCTTAACAATTCTTGTTCATGTAACTTTTTTAACCTTACCATTACAACTAGAGGCTTAAAACAACAAATTCCATAATAACATTTTAACTTGAACTTTTTTCATACATATACTGTTTCTTTTTCTTTTCTTTTTAAAAAATATACCTATAGATATAAGCTTCAAGGTAATCTTTTTTCCCTATTCAATACTACCCCTATATATAAACCAGTTTTAATTTCCCTGTATCTCTGGAAAGTTGAGTCCTTTCACAAAGATATCAAGATATACCCAGGAAGAACTGAAATAACCTTCTTGCCGACATCAAGGGTTTAAAACCACCCTCCCATATTCTTTTTCTGTCAGTGTTTCATGTATTTGTTTTTCTTTTTTCTGGTATTATATTAATCTTACTCCTGGGTTTCATTTTGGCTGTGTTCTTTTTTATTTTTTTTTGTCATTTATTTTGTTGGTCTTTTTGTTTGTTCATTTTTGTTTATATACCTTAAAAATCTTAATTCTGGATCTCATTTTGCCTGGGTTTTCTTTTTTTCTCTTTTTCTCTTTTCCTTTCTTTTTGCTGGTGACTTCTGATTGCTCTGAAACATTCCAGGGTGCGCCTTGCCTGGATCATGGTAGATATATTTAGCTATACGTCCTCTCAACCACTTCTCATGAAAATGACTAGGAGGAGGAACACCCAACAGAGGAAAAATTCAGACTATGCCCTCTGCCACAGAACTTTGGATATGGACATAAACAGTATGTCAGAAAGGGAATTCAGGGTAACAATTATTCAGGCAATGATAGGTTGGAGAAAACCATTAGTGACAACATAGAATCTCTAAGGGCAAAAGTGAGAGCCAATCTGGCAGAAGCTAAAAATTCTATCAATGAGACCAATCTAATCTAAATACTCTAACAACTCGGGTAGCTGAGACAGAAGATAGAATTAGTGATCTAGAGGACAAAATGATAGAGAAGGATAAGGAGGAAGCCTGGAACAAACAGCTTAGAAGCCATGAAAACAGAATTAGGGAAATAAATGATGCAATGAAACATTACAATGTCAGAATCATTGGGATCCCTGAGGGGGTGGATAAAGAGAGAAGACTAGAGGATAATGGTTGAACTATATGAAAATTTCCGCAATATGGGGAATGGAATAAGCGTTCGTGTCCTAGAGGCAGAAAGGACACGCCCCCCCCAAGATCAATGAATCTAGAAAGAACTCCAGACACATTATTGTGAAATTCACAAATCATAATTTTAGAGAAGAGGTTCTAAGAGCAGGTACAGGGAAGAGATTCCTTACGTACAGAGGAGGGTACATCAGAATAACATCAAACCTGTCCACAGAACCCTGGCAAGCCAGAGAGGACTGGCAAGACATATTCAGAGCACTAAATGAGAACAACATGCAGCCAAGAATACTTTATCCAGAAAGGCTGACATTCAGAATGGATGGAAAGATAAAGAGCTTCCAAGACTGGTAAGACTTAAAAGAGTATGTGACCCCCATGCTGGCACAACAAGAAATATTAAGGGAGGGTTCTGTAAAAGAAGAAAGAACCTAAGAGTGACATACAACAGAAATATGCAGAAATAATCTATAGAAACAAGGACTTCACAGACAACATGACGTCAATAAAAATGTATATTTCAATAATAACTCAAATATGAATGGCCTAAATGTTCCTAATTGGCACAGGCTCACAGATTGGATAAAAGAAAAGGACCAGTCCATATGCTGTCTGCAAGAGACACATTTCGAACCTAAAGATATATCCAGACTGAAAGTGAAGGGATAGAGAGGAATCTTTCATGCAAAAGGGCCTCAAAAGAAAGCTAGGGTAGTGATTCTCGTATCAGATAAATTAGATTTTAAACTAAAGACTGTAGCCAGAGATAAAGAAGGACACTACATCATTCTTAAAGGGTCTATCCACCGAGAAGATCTTACAATTGTAAATATGTATGCCCCCAATATGGGAGCAGCTAATTACATAAACCAACTGTTAATCAAAATAAAAGCCATATTGACATAAATACATTAATAGTAGGGGATTTTAACACACCACTCTCAGTAATAGACAGATCATCCAAGCAGAATATCAATAAAGAAATAAGAGCTTTGAATGACATATTGGACCAGATGGACCTCATAAATATATACAGAACACTTGACCCTAAAGCAACAGAATATACATTCTTCTCAAGTGCGCAGAGAATTTTCTCCAGAATAGACCACACATTGGGTCACAAATCAGGGCCCAACTAATACCAAAAGATTGAGATTATTCCCTGCATATTCTCACACCACAATGCTTTGAAACTGGAACTCAACCACAAGAAGAAGTTTGGAAGGAATTCAAACACTAAACACTTGGAAGCTAAAGACTGCCTTGCTTAAGAATGTTTGGATCAACCAGGAAATCAAAGAACTTAAACAATTCATGGAAACCAATGAGAATAAAGACACATCAGTCCAAAACTGCTGGGATATAGCAAAGGCTGTCCTAAGAGGGAAGTACATAGCCATCCGAGACTCACTCAAAAAAAAATTGAAAAATCCAGAATACGCCAACTCTGTTTACACCTTAAGGAACAAGAAAATCAACAACTTAAGCCAACCCCATGCATAAGAAGGGAAATAGTCAAGATTAGCAGAGATCAATGAGTTAGAAACTAGAGATACAGTGGAACACATCAATAAAACTAGAAGCTGATCCTTTGAAAGAATTAATAAGGTCAATACTAATCCAAAAGAAAAGAGGACCCAAATTAATAAAATTATGAAGGGGAGAGATCATGACTAACACCAAGGGAATAGAAACAAATATCATAAATTATTGTCAAGAGTTATGTGCCAATAAGTTAAGCAAACTAGAAAAAAAATGGTTGCATTCCAGGGAACCTAGAAACTTCCAAGACTGAAAAAGGAAAACTGAGAACCTGAATAGACCATATCTAGTAGCGAGATTGAAGTAGTGATCAAAAACCTCCCCAAAAAACAAGAACCCAGGATCTGACGGATTCCCTGGGGTATTCTACCAGACATTCAAAGAAGAAATAATACCTATTCTCCTGAAGCTGTTTCAAGAAATAGATGCAGAAGGAAAACTTCTGAACTCTTTCTATGAAGCCAACATTACCTGGATCGCTGATCCAGGCAAAGACCCCATCAAAAAGGAAAATTTCAGACCAATACCTAGATGAACATGGATGCCAAGATTCTCAACAAGAATCTAGATAATAGGATCCAACAGTACATTAAAAAAGATTATCCACCAAGACCAAGTGGAATTCATCCCTTGGATGCAAGAGTGGTTCAACATTCGCAAGTCAATGTGATAGAACAAATCAATAAGAGAAGAGAGAAAAACCACATAGTCATCACAATTGATGCAGAAAAAGCATCTGACAAGATACAGCATCCATTCCTGATTAAAATGCTTCAAAGTATAGGAATGAGGGAACATTCCTCAACTTCATAAAATCTATCAATGAAAAACCCACAGCTGGGACGCCTGGGTGGCTCAGTTGGTTAAGCGGCTGCCTTTGGCTCAGGTCATGATCCCAGCATCCTGGGATCGAGTCCCACATCGGGCTCCTTGCTCAGCAGGGAACCTGCTTCTCCCTCTGCCTCTGCCTGCCTCTCTGTTTGCCTGTGCTCGCTCACTCTCTCTCCCCCTCTGTCCCTGACAAATAAATAAATAAAATCTTAAAAAAAAAAAGAAAGAAAAAGAAAAACCCACAGCTAATATCATTCTCAATGAGGAAAAGCTGACAGCCTTCCCTTTGAGATCAAAAACATGACAAGGATGCCCACTCTGACCACTCTTGTTCAACATATTACTAGAAGACCTAGCAACAGCAAACAGACAACAAAAAGAAATAAAATGTATTCAAATTGACAAAGAAGAAGTCAAACTCTCTCTCTTCACACATGACCTGATACTTTATATGGAAAACCCAAAAGACTCCACCCCCAAACTACTAGAACTCATATAGCAATTCAGTAATGTGGCAGGATACAAAATCAATGCACAGAAATCAGTAGCTTTCTTATACACAAACAATGAAAATATAGAAAGGGAAATTAGAGAATCGATTCTATTTACTATAGCTCCAAGAATCATAAGATATGAGAATAAACCTAACCAAAGGGGTAAAGGATCTGTACTTGAGGAACTACAGAACACTCGTGAAAGAAATCAAAGACACAAAAAGATGGAAGACCATTCCATGCTCATGGATCAGAAGAATTAACATTGTTAAAAATGTCTATACTTTCTAGAGCAATCTATACTTTCAATGCCATCCTGATCAAAATTCCACCAGTATTTTTCAAAAGGGCTGGAAGAAACAATCCTAAAATTTGTATGGAGCCAGAAAAGACCCTGAATTGTTAAGGAAATGCTGAAAAGAAAAAACAAAACCAGGGGCATCACGTTACCTGATTTCTTTTTTTTTTTTTAAGATTTTTATTTTTTATTTATTTATTTGACAGAGTGAGAGAGATCACAAGTAGGCAGAGAGGCAGGCAGAGAGAGAGGGGGAAGCAGGCTCCCTGCTGTGAACAGAGAGCCCAATGTGGGGCTGGATCCCAGGACCCTGGGATCATGACCTGAGCTGAAGGCAGAGGCTTTAACCCACTGAGCCACCCAGGCGCCCCATCACGTTACCTGATTTCAAGCTTTACTACAAAGTTGTGATAACCAAGACAGTGTAGTACTGGCACAAAAACAGACACATAGACCAGTGGAACAGAGTACAGAGCACAGATATGGACCCACCCGCCACTCTATGATCAAATAATCTTTGACAAAGCAGGAAAAAGTATCCAGTGGAAAAAAGATAGTCTCTTCAAGAAATGGTGCTGGGAAAATTGGACAGCTATATCTAGAAGAATGAAACTTGACCATTCTCTTACATATAACTTGACCATATCTCTTGTGTATACAAGGATAAACTCAAAATGGATAAAAGACCTCAACGTGAGGCAGGAATCTATCAAAATCCTAGAGAAGAACATAGGCAATAACCTCTTCAACATCAGCTACAGCTGATGTTGTGATATGTCTCCAAAGACAAAGGAAACAAAAGCTTTCAAGATATGTCTCCAAAGACAAAGGAAACAAAAGCAAAAATGAATTTCATCAAGATCAAAAGCTTCTGCACAGCAAAGGAAACAGTCAACAAAACAAAACAGCCACCCACGGAATGGGTAAAGGTATTCGCAAATGACAGTACAGACAAAAGGCTGATATCCAACATCTATAAAGAACTCCTCAAACTCAGCACTCAAAAAATAGATAATCATGTCAAAAAATGGGCAGAAGACATGAACAGACACTTCTCCAAAGAAGACATACAAATGGCTATCAGACACATGAAAAAAATGTACATCATCATTGGCTATCAGGGAGATTCAAATCAAAACTATATTGAGATACCATCAAACAAGTGTTGGAGATGATGTGGAAAAAGGGGAACCCTCTTATACTGTTGAAGGGAATGCAAGTTAGAGCAGCCACTCTCGAAAACAGTGTGGAGATTCCTTAAGAAATGAAAAATAGATTTACCCTATGACCCTGCAATTGCACTAGTGGGTATTTACCCCAAAGATACAGATGCAGTGAAAAGAAGTGCCATCTGTACCCCAATGTTCATAGCAGAAATGGCCACAATTGCCAAACTGTGGAAAGATCCAAGATGCTCTTCAACAGATGAATAGATAAAGAAGATATGGTCCATATATACAATGGAATATTATGCCTCCATCAGAAAGGATGAATACTAAACTTTTGTATAAACATGGATGGGACTGGAGGAGATTATGCTGAGTGAAATAAGTCAACCGGAGAAAGTCAATTATCATATGGTTTAATTTAATTTTGGAGCATAAGGATTAACCTGGAGGACATTGGAGGAAGGAAAGGAAAAGTGAATTGGGGAAATTGGAGGAAGAGGCGAACCATGAGAGACTGTTTACTCTGAGAAATAACTGAGAGTTTTCGAGGGGTGGGAGTGGGAGGATGGATGAGCCTAGTGGTGGGTAATGTGGGGGGGCACGTATTGCTTGGAGCACTCGGTGTGGTGCTTGGACAGTGAATCTTGGAACACTGGAAAAACACAATACAATAAAATAAAAATAAATAAAGATGAACTAATACCTAGTCTACTGCAACTGTTTAATAAAAAAATAGAAATGGAAGGAAAACTTCCAAACTCATTGTATGGGGTCACCACTACCATGATTACAAAACCAGAAAAATACTCCATCAAAAAAGAGAATTACAGACCAATATACCTGATGAATATGGATGCCAAAATACTTGCCAGGATCCTAGCCAACAGGATCCAACAATACATTAGAAGCATTAATGGGTGGGATTCAGTCCTGGGATGCAAAGGTGGTTCAACATTCAGAAATCAATGTTCTAGATCACATTAATAAAAGACAAGAACCATATGATCCTCTCAGTTGATGCAGAAAAAGCATTTGACAAAGTACAACATTTCCTGGTGAAAAGTCTTCAAAGTATACACATAGAAGCAATATACCTGAATATCATAAAAGCCAAGATCAAAGATCTACAAAGAAATTTTCAAACTCAACACCCAAAAAACAAATAATCAAGTCAAAAACGAGCAGAAGATGTGAACAGACACTTCTCCAGAGAATTCATACAAATGTCTAACAGACACATGAAAAAATGTTCATTATGATTAGCCATTAGGGAAATTCAAATCAAAACCATATTGATATACCACCTTAGACTAGTTAGAATGGCAAAAATTGGCAAGGCAAGAAACAAATGTTGGGGAGACTGTGGATAAAGGTGAACCATCTTACACTATTGGTAACAATGCAAGGTGGTGCAGCCACTTTGGAAAAAGTGTGGAGGTTTCTCAAAAAACTAAAAATAGAACTACCTTATGACCAAGCAATTATACTACTGTATATTTACCCCAAAGATACAGATGTAGTGAAAACAAGGGTCATATTCACCCCAATGTTCATAGCAGCTATATCCACAATAGCCAAACTGGAAAGAGCACAAGACGCCCTTCAATAGATGAGTGGATAAAGAAGATGTGGTCCATATATACAATGGAATATTACTGAGGCATCATAAAGAATGAATATCCAACATTTGTATCAACATGCATGGGACTGGAGGAGATTATGCTAAGGGAAAAAAGTAAAGCAGAGAAAGTCAATTATCATATGGTTTCACTTACCTGTGGAACATAAGGAATAGCATGGAGGACATTAAGAGAAGGAAGGGGAAAATGAAGTGGAGGAAACCGGATGTGCAGGAACCATAAGAGACTGAACTCTGAGAAACAAATTGAAGGCTTTAGAATGGAGGGGGTGGGATGATGGGTCAGCCTGGTGTGTATTAAGGGGGGCACGTATTGCAGGGAGCACTGTGTGTTATACGCAAACAATAAATCATGGAAAACTACATCAAAAACTAAGGATGTGCTGTATGGTGACTAACATAACATAATAATAATAATAATAATAAAAATACCCGTGGCCCCTCACAGACCTCCTGAATTAGAATCTAGTTTAACCATTTAAACCCAAGTCATTTGTAGTCATATGCACATTAAAATTGGAGAAGCTCAGGCACCTGTGTGGCTCAGTTATTAAGCATCTGCCTTTGGCTCAGGTCAAGATCCCAGAGTCCTGGGGTTGAGACCCACATCAGGCTCCCTGCCCGGCAGGAAGCCTGCTTCTCCCTCTCCCACTTCCCCTGCTTGTGTTCCATCTCTCTCTCTCTCTCTCTTTCTCAAATAAATAAATAATCTTTTTTTAAAATAAAAAATAATAAAATAAAATTGGAGAAGCTCTGCCTAGAGCTCATTCCAATGACACTGGCCTCATCTCTAAGGAGGTAAAGCACTCAGGAAATACAGCGCACAAGAATAGGCCTCTGACCTCAGAGGGCAGAAACCTCATTGGTATGGGCTCTGTGATGTGGCTTTCAGGGAAATCGAGTATTGGCAGGGGTGGGCTGAGCTTCAAAAGCTATTCAGGGGGTGCCTGGGCAGCTCAGTCAGTTAAGTGTCTGCCTTTGGCTCAGATCATGATCCCAGGGATCCTGGGTTCGAGTCTCACATCAGGGTCTTTGCTCAGCAGAGTGTCAGGGAGTCAGCTTCTCTCTCTTCCCCTCCTTCCCTGTTTGTGCTCTCTCTCTCTTTCTCTAGCTTTCTCTCACATAAATAGATAAATCTTAAAAAAAAAAAAAACTGCAGGAGGGCTTCTTTCCTAGAAGCTGCTGCCAGCTTTCAATGATGGCAAGGCCCATCAGATGGCTCTGTTCTACCACACTGGTCTGGGTGCTATGCATGCTGACTGCCTAGTCATGTTGAAAAACATCCACTAAGCATACCTGAAACATAAAGAACTGCTCAAGCTCCTCTATCATGGAAACATCTTATTCTCAAACAGACAAAACTCAAAATTCTTCCCATTGATGGTTATAGATGTTCAATATGCCCAAACCTTGTATCACCTACCTCATGGAATTATCTCTGATCATTATTTCAAAAAGAAAGTAATGAAGAAATGAAGGCATTGACAAGTGGTTCAATGGTTCCCATTTTCCTTTTTGCTTGTGTTGGATATATTGACTGAAAGAAAGCCAACCTCAAAGCGGTCAGTAAAAGCTTTAGTCATTGGTTTACTGTGGACACTAGCCTGGGAAATGGTCTTTCAGATTTCTCTGAAAAAGTGCTCCAAAGCTTGTTATCTATGGGGGATACTATTTGCAAGAAGAAAAAGGGATACACATGTTTTCAAGCAGTCCTCCAAATACTTGTGCTTCACAAGGTGTAATATACTGTAGTTGCAAGAATTAAGGTTTACTGATTTTTATGCCTTCTTTTTTTTAATTTTTATTTTTTTAATTTCCTTTCAGTGTAACAGAATTCGTTGTTTATGCACCACACCCAGTGCTCCATGCAATACGTGCCCTCCATAATACCTACCACCAGGCTCCCCCAACTTCCTAACCACCGCCCCTTCAAAACCCTCAGATTGTTTTCAGAGTCCATAGTCTCTCATGGTTCATCACCCCCTCCAATTTCCCCCAACTCCCCTCTCCTCTCCATCTCCCCTGTCCTCCATGTTATTTCTTATTCTCCACAAATAAGTGAAACCATATGATAATTGACTCTCTCTGCTTGACTTATTTCACTCAGCATAATCTCTTCCTGTCCCATCCATGTTGATACAAGAGTTGGGTATTCATCCTTTCTGATGGAGGCATAATACTCCATAGTGTATATGGACCACATCTTCTTTATCCATTCATCTGTTGAAGGGCATCTTGGTTCTCTCCTCAGTTTGGCAATTGTGGCCATTTCTGCTATGAACATTGGGGTACAGATGGCACTTCTTTTCACTGCATCTGTATCTTTGGGGTAAATACCCACTAGTGCAATTGCAGGGTCAGAGGGAAGCTCTATTTTTAATTTCTTAAGGAATCTCCACACTGTTTTCCTATGTGGCTGCACCAACTTGCATTCCCACCAACAGTGTAAGAGGGTTCCCCTTTCTCCACATCCTCTCCAACACACATTGTTTCCTGTCTTGCTAATTTTGACCATTCTAACTGGTGTAAGTTGGTATGTCAATGTGGTTTTGATTTGAATCTCCCTGATGGCTAGTGACGATGAACATTTTTTCATGTATCTGATAACCATTTGTATGTCTTCATTGGAGAAGTGTCTGTTCATGTCTTCTGCACATTTTTTTTTACATGATTATCTGTTTTGTGTGTGTTGAGTTTGAGAAGCTCTTTATAGATCCTGGATATCAGCCTTTTGTCTGTACTGTCATTTTTTAATATCTTCTCTCATTCCGTGGGTTGCCTCTTTGTTTTGTTGACTATTTTCTTTGCTGTGCAGAAGCTTTTGATCTTGATGAAGTCCCAAAAATTCATTTTCTCTTTTGTTTCCTTTGCCTTTGGAGACATATCTTGAAAGAAGTTGTTGTGGCCGATATCGAAGAGGTTACTGCCCATGTTCTCCTCTATGATTCTGATGGATTATTGCCTCATCTTGAGGTCTTTTATCCATTTCAAGTTTATCTTTGTGTATAGTGTAAGAGAATGGTCGAGTTTCATTCTTCTACAGATAGCTATCCAATTTTCCCAGCACCATTTCTTGAAGAGACTGTCTTTTTTCCACTGGGTATTTTTTCCTGCTTTTTTGAAGATTATTTGACCAAGAGTTGAGGGCCCATATCTGGCCTCTCTACTCTGTTCCACTGGTCTATGTGTCTGTTTTTATGCCAGTACCATGCTGTCTTGGTGATCACAACTTTGTAGTAACGTTTGAAATCAGGCAACGTGATGCCACCAGTTTTGTTTTTCTTTTTCAACATTTCCTTAGCAATTCAGGGTCTCTTCTGATTCCATACAAATTTTAAGATTATTTGCTCCAGCTCTTTGATGAATACTGGGGGAATTTTGATCATAATGGCATGAAAAGTATAGATTGCTCTAGGCAGTATAGACATTTTAACAATGTTTATTCTTCTGATCCTAGAGGATGGAATGGTCTTCCATCCTTTTGTGTCTTTGATTTCTTTCATGAGTGTTCTGTAGTTCCTTGAGTATAGATCCTTTACCTCTTTGGTTAGGTTTATTCCCAGGTATCTTATGGTTCCTGGTGCTATAGTAAATGGAACTGATTCTCTAATTTCCCTTTCTGCATTTTCATTGTTAGTGTATAGAAAGCCACTGATTTCTGTACATTGACTTTGTATCCTGCCACATTACTGAATTGCTATATGAGTTCTAGTATTTTGGGTGTGGAGTCTTTTGGGTTTTCCATTTAAAGTATCATGTCATCTGTGAAGAGAGAGAGTTTGACTTCTTCATTGCCAATTTGGATATCTTTTATTTCTCTTTGTTGTCTGATTGCTGTTGTTAGGACTTCTAATACTATGTTGAACAAGAGTGGTGAGAGTGGGCATCCTTGTCCTGTTCCTGATCTCAAAGGGAAGGCTGTGAGCTTTTTCCCATTGAAGATGATATTTGCTGTGGGTTTTTCATAGATATATTTGATGAAGTTCAGGAATGTTCCCTCTATCCCTATACTTTGAAGTGTTTTAATCATGAACAGATGCTGGATTTTGTCAAATGGTTTTCCTGCATCAATTGAGAGTACCATGTGGTTCTTCTCTCTTCTCTTATTGATTTGTTCTATCACATTGATTGATTTGCAAATGTTGAACCATCCTTGTAGCCCAGGGATGAATCCAACCTGGTCATGGTGGATAATCTTTTTAATGTGCTGTTGGATCCTATTTGCTAGGATCTTGTTGAGAATCTTAGCATCTGTATTCATCAGGGATATTGGTCTGAAATTCTACTTTCTGGTATGGTCTTTGCCTGGTTTGGGGATCAGGGTAATGCTGGCTTCATAGAAAGAGTCTGGAAGTTTTCCTTCTGCTTCAATTTTTTGAAACAGCTTCAGGAGAATAGGTGTTATTTCTTCTTTGAAAGTTTGGAACAATGAGAGACTATGGACTCTGAAAAACAATCTGAAGGGTTTGAAGAGGTGGGGGGATGGAGGTTGGGGGAACCAGGTGGTGGGTATTAGAGAGGGCACGGACTGCATGGAGCACTGGGTGTGGTACAAAAACAATGAATACTGTTATGCTGAAAATAAGTTTTAAAAAATGATTTTAAAAAAGAAGAAGAAAGTTTGGTAGAATTTCCCAGGGAATCCGTCAGGTCCTGGGCTCTTGTTTTTTGGGAGGTTTTTGATCACTGCTTCAATCTAGTTACTAGATATCAGTCTATTCAGTTTGTCAATTTCTTCCTGGTTCAATTTTGGAATTTTACACTTTTCTAGGAATGCATCCATTTCATCTAGGTTGCTTAACTTATTGGCATATATTTCTTGATAATAAGTTCTGATGATTGTTTCTATTGCCTTGGTGTTAGCTGTATTCTCTCCATTTTCATTCATAATTTTATTAATTTAGGCCTTCTCTCTTTTCTTTTGATAAGTTTGGCCAATGGTTTATTGATATTATTGATTTTTTTTTAAAAATCAACTTCTAGTTTCATTGATGCATTCTACTGTATCCCTAGTTTCTATCTCATTGATCTCTGCTCTGATCTTGATTCGTTCCCTTCTTGCGTGTGGAATTGGCTTAATTTGTTGTTGATTCTCCAGTTCTTTGAGATGTAAAGAGAGCTGGTATATTCTGGATATTTCAATTTTTTTGAGGGAGGCTTGGATGGCAATGCATTAACCCCTTAGGACTGCCGTTGCTGTATCCCAGAGGTTTTGGACCGAAGTGTCTTCATTCTCATTGGTTTCCATGAATTGTTTCAGTTCTTCTTTGATTTCCTGGTTTATCCAAGCATTCTTAAGCAACGTGGTCTTTAGTTTCCAGGTGTTTGAATTCCTTCCAAACTTTTGTTGTGTTTGAGCTCCAGTTTCAAAGCATTGTGATCTGAGAATATGCAGGGACTAATCTCAGTCTTTTGGTATCAGTTGAGTCCTGATTTGTGACCCAGTATGTGCTCTATTCTGGAGAAGGTTCCATGTGCACTTGAGAAGAATGAGTATTCTGTTGTTTTAGGGTGGAATGTTCTGTATATATCTATGAGGTCCATCTGGTCCAAAGTGTCATTCAATGCTCTTGTTTCTTTACTGATTTCCTGCTTGGATGATATGTCTATCACTGAGAATGGTGTGTTAAGATCTCCTACTATTTATGTATTCATATCAATATGACTCTTTATCTTGATTAACAGTTTTCTTATGTAATTGGATGCTCCAATACTGGGGGCATAAATATTTACAATTGTTAGAACTTCTTGGTGGATAAACTCTTTAAGAATGATGTAGTGTCCTTCTTTATCTCTGACTACAGTCTTTAGTCTAAAATCTAATTTATCTGATATGAGAATCACTTTCCCAGCCTTCTTTTGGGGCCCATTGGCATGAAAGATTCTTCTCTATCCCTGCACTTTCAGTCTGGGTGTACCCTTAGTTTCAAAATGGGTCTCTAGTAGACAACATATGGATGGGTCCTGTCGTTTTATCTAATCTGCAACCCTGTGTCATTTTACAGGGGCATTTAGGCCATGCACATTGAGAGTGATTATTGAGAGATATGTTTTTATTGACATCGTGTTACCTGTGAAGTCTTTGTTTCTATAGCTTGTCTCCATATATTTCTGTTCAATGATATTCTTAGTTTTTTTCCTCTTTTATAGGAACCCCCCCCTTAATATTTCCTGCAGTGTTGGCCTCGTGGTCACATACTCTTTTAAACCTTGCCTGTCTTGGAAGCTCTTTATCTCTCCATCCATTTTGAATGTCAGTCTTGATGGATAATCTATTCTTGGCCGCATGTTCTTCTCATTTAGTGCCCTGAATACATTTTGCCAGCCCTTTCTGGCTTGCCAGGTTTCTGTGTACAGGTCTGATGTTATTCTGATGGGCTTTCCTTTGTACATAAGGAATTTCTTCACCCTTGCTGCTTTCAAGAGGTCCTGTCTACAATTTTGATTCATCATCTTCACAACCAGGTGTCTCGAGGTCGTTATAGATTCTGTGATCTTGGGGGAGACCTTTCTGCTTCTAGTACACAAACGCTGGTGATTCACAGACCTGTACCCCTGGGGCTAATAATACATTATATATTTATTAAAAATTTAAAAAAGAAAAAAAAGTTCAGATTAAAAGGTTATTATGGAATTTGATGTAGTGAACATCTCATTGTAGTGGTAAATAGGTTAAAAAGTTATATATATATATTATATATATAATATATATATATATATAATATATATATATAAAAGAACCAGAATAGTGGGAAAGAATTGAAAATAAAAGTTATATCTATGAAGTAGTGGTGATTGTCTTCTTGTCTTTTTTTTTTCTTTTTTTTTTCTTTTTTTTTTTTTTTTTTGGCTGGCTTTCTGGGAGAGGGGCCTGCCGCATGGTTTTTTAGGGAGTGTTACTAGCATTAAGTCTTCCTTCCCCCATCAAGGGCCTGGGCTCTGAGGAAACCGGTTTTTCAGGCTTTTGTTCTCTGGAGATTTTTTTGTTTGTTCATTTATTTTCTCATTGTTTATTGGCTGCTTTTGGCGGTTTTTGGAAGTTTAGAGGAAAGCTAACTGCACCCAGACCTCCCTCTCAGAGAGAAGCCTCAGTCTGTTCCCCTCTGGGTCCTCCAGAGCACATAAATTCCCCCTCTGCTGCTGGCAAAGCACATTCCCAGTCATGGTCTCTGGGATCACAGGAACTCCTGCTTATACCCAAAACCATGAGAATACTAGCCCCAGCTGTCTGGACAGCTCCAGACCGCCAGAGAGGTCCCCAGCAGTGATAGCGCACTGAGATTTTCACGCTGGCCCGGGCTGGGAGTGCTCAGACTCTCCAGGTCCTAGAGAGCACCGGCTTACTGGCACCTGCAGGCACCTCTTTCAGGAGAGGGTGTAGGGGCGACTCAGACTCTGGTCGCGCAGCGCACATGTGCAGAGTGCAAAAACTGTGATTCTGGGTGCCTGGGTGGCTCAGTGGATTGGACCACTGCCTTTGGCTCAGGTCATGATCCCAGGCTCCTGGGATGGAGTCCCACATCGGGCTCTCTGCTCAGCAGGGAGCCTGCTCCCCGCCCCCCACCCCCACTCTCTCTGCCTGCCTCTCTGTCTACTTGTGATCTCTCTCTGACAAATAAATAAATAAAATCTTTAAAAAAAAAAAAACTGTGATTCTGCTTTCTAGCAAGCCTCCCTCACCCTAACGGGCACTGCCACCCAGACGCTCTCAGGCGCGCTGGTGGCTCAGGGACCACGACCTGGCTTCTTCGCCTTACTCTCTCTGGCTCAGTGCCAGCGGTTGCTATCCTGGGTCAGGGGGCTTAAGCCCCTGTCCCTAACTGCCTGATTCCCCAATTTCCCCCTAAGATCCTTTGCTCTTTTCCAGACTCCAAGTTAATGCTGGTTCCCAATCACAAAGCGCTCTCGTATTGGGGTATTACTTTCCATTGGGTCGCTTCTGGTGGCTCCCCCCTTCTTTTGTTTATCTTCTGATATCAGTCCGATGTTCCCACTCCACTTTACCTGCCCACTGGCATCTTCTGTCCCTGTAGAGATCAAGAAGTGTATAATTCTAATCTCAGGCTGATTTCATTGGTGATCATAGTTCTTTGTTAGGTAGTCAGCTCACTTTAGGGGACAGGTTGAAACAGCACCTCCTCCTACTTCTCTGCCATCTTGTCTCCCCCACCCCAAGTTTACTGATTTCTACATAGACATGAGAAGGGCCCTTAGGTCATCTTAATACTTTATGTTGCTATCATATCTGACTGTTTAAAATTATTGCTTATATGCCTCTGCTTAACTGGTTTTTCTGGTTCCTCCAGTTCTTGATTTCTCCTTGAGGTCACTTGAGATGGTCAGAGGAGGCTGACATCAGTCACCTACTGAAGTTTTAGTGCACCAATATTTTCTAGTTGCCCCTCTATTATTCACTCTTGGTTCTACTCAACCTTACCCAAGACATGGGGGCTGACCTTGAACTGCCCTCCAACTTCCAATTGAGTTAAACCAGTGGCAGCCTCTGGCAGGAGATCAGAAGGAGAGTCAGGTCCAGGATACTTACTCTTTCACTTCCCTCTGTACTTGACCGTGGGTTGGCTGTGCCCCTCAACTGAAGGCCACAGCTTCTGTCAGCTAGCCTACTCCTAGAACTGGTAATAACTTTCAAATATTGCTAGCCTTAGAGTTCTGTACCACCCATGTCAACTTTCCTTAACCCATCCACCTTTCGTAAATCACCTCTGAACTCTCCTCATTCACCCTGCTTGAACATGCTATATGTTTCTCTTCTATTTCATTACCCTTTCTCTGGTACCAGAATCCATTATCTGTTGCCATCCTTGGTGACTAGAGCATTGAAAAGAAGTCTGGGGTGTTTCAGAGGGGCATCCCTCATACTGAAAGATAAAGTGGCAACATTCTGAGGCCTGCCACTTGAAAGAATATACCAGAGGATAACCAGAACAGCTGCTTGGTCCCTTGGCACAGGAGCTTGTAGTATGCCCTCCAATGGCAGTAGATGGTCTTTATGACATTGGTTCCATATCCTCCAAGTTCTCTGGTGCTGTTTACAGAAGGCATTTGCTCCAGCAGAGGCTGGCCAGTGGGCTGATGTTACTTCAGCTCATCCTCAAGTGGACACTCCACTCACAAACCTATTCCCCAGGATTCTATATATTGGCAAATGACACCCTTGTTCATCTAGTAGGCAAGCTTCTCTAGAATTCACTTATAGAAGTGTTAAAGACAAGACAACAGACCCCAAATGGAGTTGCTTATGCTAAACCATACTCAAAAACAAAAACAAAAACAAAAACAAACAAAACTTAATTACAGTTTTCACTATCCCAGAAATGGAATCTTAAACCAGTCAATGAGGAATTTCCTGATTAGCATTATTTGGGTAACCTACCTGTTGAATCCCTACAATCCCCTAAAAGGAATGTGATCTTGGGATAACCAAATTTCCCTTTTTGTCTACTATAACTTATATTTTCCTGCTCCCTTATGCCTATGAAATCTCTTGCCTTGTAAAACTTTTCAGAGCTCTTTTCTATTTGCTATAATGGATGCTGTCCAATTTGTGAATTGCTGAACAAAACCAAGTAAGGTGTTTAAAATTTATTCAGTTGAATTTTGTTCCTTTAAAGCTTATTAAATTATTGTATTATTTTAGTGTTCTCTGCACCCAGTGTGTGACTCAAACTCATGACCCCAAGATCAAGAGTCATATGCTCTTCCAACTGAGCCAGCCAGGCACCCAAAATTTTGTTAACACTTTTGGCAATGGGAATGGGATCCAAAGAATACTACTCATGGCCATGTGGAAAATAGAAAACAGAAGCTTTTGTGCCTGCTGAACCCTTATACTTCTCCATCTTTCTTGCTATTTCTGAAGGCCATGGGTTATTTTCTTCCAGATATGAGTTCTGTTTCTCTTGTGTTGGAGCTCTCTACTCTTAATGACTTTTCAGTTTGGGGTAAACGGTCTGGTCTAGACTGACAGGACTCTCCAACAGTGCACTGGTCCTTAGCCCTTGGTTAGTCTATAGTACCATTTATTTGGATACTGTGGGTATCCAGTTTTATTTCCTTTGCTGTTGTTGGTTTCAGCTATTGTGTAAATAAGGCAAAGAAATAATAGGTCTATTGATAATGGGAATCTTGGAAGCCAAAACTGAAAAACTGGTGGGCACAGGTTGAGTACTTAGTGCACTGGGCACCTAAACGTGAGACTCCTGTGCTGGATAAGTCGGTCACTGAATGGTTTAGATTAATACTAGGTGATCAACCAACCTCATGAAAATGTCTGTTTTACAAGACATCACCATAAAAACACCAGCCCATCCAAATTAGGTATTAATTTGGCTCCAAAGACCCAAGGCTTAATTAAAGAACTGGATCCTCAAATTCTGTAGAGTTGAGTGCTCCACCTTCCAGCACACCTGCTTATTTTACTACAGTCCTGTAAGGTACAGATTTCTGCAAAAAGCAATCTTATTAAAGACACCTAGAATTGTAATAGCCATTATGGAGAACATTCCAGTTAGGTTATCCATTTAAGAAGTGCACTTGAAAGCAAGGATTCCCAAAACAAACAAATAGAATGGAGTACCTATTTTATAAACATATAATGTATTATTAGCCCCAGAGGTACAGGTCTGTGAATCGCCAGGTTAACACACTTCACAGCACTCACCACAGCACATACCCTCCCCAGTGTCCATAACCCCACCACCCTCTCCTACCCCCCTCCCCCCGGCAACCCTCAGTTTGTTTTGTGAGATTAAGCGTCTCTTATGGTTTGTCTCTCTCCCGATCCCGATTTCATTTATTCTTTTCCTAACCCCCAAACCCCCACGTTGCATCTCCACTTCCTCATATCAGGGAGATCATATGATAGTTGTCTTTCTCCGATTGACTTATGTCGCTAAGCATAATACCCTCTAGTTGCATCCACGTCGTCACAAATGGCAAGATTTCATTTCTTTTGATGACTGCATAGTATTCCGTTGTATATATACACCACATCTTCTTTATCCATTCATCTGTTGATGGACATCTAGGTTCTTCCCATAGTTTGGCTATTGTGGACTTTGCTGCTATAAACATTCGGGTGCACGTGCCCCTTCGGATCACTACATTTGTATCTTTAGGGTAAATACCCAGTAGTGTGATTGCTGGCTCGTAGGGTAGCTCTATTTTCAACTTTTTGAGGAACCTCCATGTTGTTTTCCAGAGTGGCTGCACCAGCTTGCATTCCCACCAACAGTGTAGGAGGGTTCTTCCCCTTTCTCCGCATCCTCGCCAGCATCTGTCGTTTCCTGACTTGTTAATTTTAGGCATTCTGACTGGTGTGAGGTGGTATCTCACTGTGGTTTTGATTTGTATTTCCCTGATGCCGAGTGATGTGGAGCACTTTTTCATGTGTCTGTTGGCCATCTGGATGTCTTCGTTGCGGAAATGTCTGTTCATGTCCTCTGCCCATTTCTTGATTGGATTATTTGTTCTTTGGGTGTTGAGTTTGATAAGTTCTTTAAAGATTTTGGATTCGAGCCCTTTATCTGATATGTCGTTTGCAAATATCTTCTCCCATTCTGTCAGTTGCCTTTTGGTTTTGTTAACTGTTTCCTTTGCTGTGCAAAAGCTTTTGATCTTGATGAAGTCCCAATAGCTCATTTTTGCTCTTGCTTCCCTTGCCTTTGGTGATGTTCCTAGGACAAAGTTTTGCTGTGGCTGAGGTCAAAGAGGTTGCTGCCTGTGTTCTCCTCAAGGATTTTGATGGATTCCTGTCTCACATTGTTGTCCTTCATCCATTTTGAGTCTATTTTTGTGAGTGGTGTAAGGAAATGGTCCGGTTTCATTTTTCTGCATGTGGCTGTCCAGTTTTCCCAACACCATTTGTTGAAGAGACTGTCTTTTTCCCATCGGACATCCTTTCCTGCTTTGTTGAAGATTAGTTTGACCATAGAGTTGAGAGTCTGTTTCTGGGCTCTCTCTTCTGTTCCATTGATCTATGTGTCTGTTTTTGTGCCAGCACCATACTGTCTTGATGATGACAGCTTTGTAATAGAGCTTGAAGTCTAGAATCGTGATGCCACCAACTTTGGCTTTCTTTTTCAATATTCCTCTGGCTATTCGAGGTCTTTTCTGGTTCCATATAAATTTTAGGATGATTTGTTCCATTTCTTTGAAAAAAATGGTTGGTATTTTGATAGGGATTGCATTAAATGTGTAGATTGCTTTAGGTAGCATAGACATTTTCACAATATTTGTTCTTCCAATCCATGAGCATGGAACAATTTCCTATTTCTTTGTGTGTTCCTCAATTTCTTTCATGAGTACTTTATAGTTTTCTGAGTATAGATTCTATGCCTCTTTGGTTAGGTTTATTCCTAGGTATCTTATGGTTTTGGGTGCAACTGTAAATGGGATTGACTCCTTAATTTCTCTTTCTTCTGTCTTGTTGTCGGTGTAAGGAAATGCAAATGATTTCTGTGCATTGATTTTATATCCTGACACTTCACTGAATTCCTGTACAAGTTCTAGCAGATTTGGAGTGGAGTCTTTTGGGTTTTCCACATCTAGTATCATATCATCTGCGAAGAGTGATAGTTTGACTTCTTCTTTGCCAATTTGGATGCCTTTAATTTCTTTTTGTTGTCTGATTGCTGAGGCTAGACTTCTAGTCCTATGTTGAATAGCAGTGGTGATAATGGACATCCCTGCTGTGTTCCTGACCTTAGCGGAAAAGCTCTCAGTTTTTCTCCATTGAGAATGATATTCACGGTGAGTTTTTCATAGATGGCTTTGATGATATTGAGGTATGTACCCTCTATCCCTACACTTTGAAGAGTTTTGATCAGGAAAGGATGCTGTACTATGACAAATGCTTTTTCAGCATCTATTGAGAGATGCTTTTCCAGCATCTATGGTTCTTGTTCTTTCTTTTGTTAATGTATTGTATCACACTGATTGATTTGCGGATGTTGAGCCAACCTTGCAGCCCTGGAATAAGTCCCACTTGGTCGTGGTGAATAATCCTTTTAATGTACTGTTGGATCCCATTGGCAAGTATTTTGGTGAGAATTTTCGCATCTGTGTTCATCAAGGGTATTGGTCTATTATTCTCTTTTTTGATGGGATCCTTGTCTGGTTTTGGGATCAAGGTAATGCTGGCCTCATAAAATGAGTTTGGAAGTTTTCCTTCCATTTCTCTTTTTTTGGAACAGTTTCAGGAGAATAGGAATTAATTCTTCATTACATGTTTGGTAGAATTCCCCTGGGAAGCTGTCTGGCCCTGGGCTCTTGTTTGTTGGGAGATTTTTGATGACTGCTTCAATCTCCTTACTGGTTTTGGGTCTGTTCAGGTTTTCTATTTCTTCCTGGTTCAGTCGTGGTAGTTTATATGTCTCTAGGAATGCATTCATTTCTTCCAGATTGTCAGATTTGCTGGCGTATAGTTGCTCATAATATGTTCTTATAATTCTTTGTATTTCCTTGGTGTTGGTTGTGACCTCTCCCCTTTCGTTCATGATTTTATTTATTTGGGTCCTTTCTCATTTCTTTTTGATAAATCTGGCCAGGGGTTTATCAATCTTATTAATTCTTTCAGGGAACCATCTCCTAGTTTCGTTGATTTGTTCTGTTGTGGTTTTATTTGTTGTTGTTGTTGTTGTTTGTTTTATTTATTTATTTATTTATTTATTTATTTATTTATTTATTTTGGTTTCTGTTTCATTGATTGCTGCTCTGATCTTTATTATTTCTTTTCTCCTGCGGGGTTTAGGCTTTATTTGTTGTTCTTTCTCCAGCTCCTTTAGGTGTAGGGTTAGGTTGTGTATTTGAGACCTTTCTTGTTTCTTGAGAAAGGCTTGTATCGTTATATATTTTCCTCTCAGGACTGCCTTTGCTGTGTCCCACAGATTTTGAACCATTGTGTTTTCATTGTCACTTGTTTCCATGAATTTTTTCAATTCTTCTTTAATCTCCTGGTTGACCCATTCATTCTTTAGAAGGATGCTCTTTAGCCTCCATGTGTTTGGGTTCTTTCCAAATTTCCTCTTGTGATTGAGTTCTAGATTGAGAGCATTGTGGTCTGAAAATATGCAGAGAATGAGCCCAATCTGTTGATACTGGTTGAGACCTGATTTGTGACCCAGGATGTGATCTATTCTGGAGAATGTTCCATGTGCACTAGAGAAGAATGTGTATTCTGTTGCTTTGGGATGGAATGTTCTGTGATGTCCATCTGGTCCAGTGTGTCATTTAAGGCCTTTGTTTCCTTGTTGATCTTTTGCTTGGATGATCTGTCCATTTCAGTGAGGGGGAGTGTTAAAGTCCCTTACTATTATTGTATTCTTGTCGAAATGTTTCTTTGATTTTTTTATTAATTGGTTTATATAGTTGTCTGCTCCCATGTTAGGGGCATAGATACTTAAAATGGTTAGATCGTGTTGTTGGACAGACCCTTTGAGTATGATATAGTGTCCTTCCTCATCTCTTGTAGTCTTTGGCTTAAAGTTTAATTGATCTGATATAAGGATTGCCAACCCAGCTTTCTTTTGATGTCCATTAGCATGGTAAGTTGTTTTCCACCCCCGCACTTTAAATCTGGAGGTGTCTTTGGGTCTTAAATGAGTTTTTTGTAGACAGCATGTTGATGGATTTTTGTTTTTTATCCATTCTGATACCCTGTGTCTTTTGATTGGGGGCATTTAGCCCATTTACATTCAGGGTAACTATTGAGAGATATGAATTTAGTGCCATTGTATTGCCTGTAAGGTGACTATTACATATATTGTCTCTGTTCCTTTCTGGCCTGCTTTTAGGCTCTCTCTTTGCTTAGAGGACCCCTTTCAATGTTTCCTGTAGGGCTGGTTTGGTGTTTTCAAATTCTTTTAGTTTTTGTTTGTCCTGGAAGATTCTTAATCTCTCCTTCTATTTTCTACGATAGCCTAGCTGGATATAGTATTCTTGGCTGCATGTTTTTCTCATTTAGTGGTCTGAATATATCATGCCAGTTCTTTCTGGCTGGCCTACCAGGTCTCTGTGGATAAGTCTGCTGCCAATCTAATATTTTTACCATTGTATGTTACAGACTTCTTGTCGGGGGCTGCTTTCAGGATTTTCTCTTTGTCACTAAGACTTGTAAATTTTATTATTAGATGACGGGGTGTGGACATATTCTTATTGATTTTGAGGATGGTTCTCTGCACCCCCTGGATTTTGATGCTTGTTCCCTTTGCCATATCAGGGTGATTCTCTACAATTATTCTCTCCAATATACCTTCTGCTCCCATCTCTCTTTCTTCTTCTTCTGGAATCCCAATTATTCTAATGTTGTTTCGTCTTATGGTATCACTTATCTCTCGAATTTTCCCCTCATGGTCCAGTAGTTGTTCGTCTCTCTTTTGCTCAGCTTCTTTATTCTCTGTCGTTTGGTCTACTATATCACTAGTTCTCTCTTCTTCCTCATTTATCCTAGCAGTAAGAACCTCCATTTTTGATTGCATCTCATTAATAGCTTTTTTTAATTTCAACTTGATTAGATTTTAGTTCTATTTCCCCAGAAAGGGCTCTTATTTCTCCAGACAGGGTTTCTCTAATATCTTCCATGCCCTTTTTGAGCCCAGCTAGCACCTTGAGAATCATCATTCTGAACTCTAGATCTGACATATTACCAACGTCCATATTGATTAGGTCCCTAGCCTTCGGTAGTGCCTCTTGTTCTTTTTGTGTGTGTGTGTGGTGAGTTTTTCCGCCTTGTCATTTTATCCAGATAAAAATATATGAAGGAACGAATAAAATACTAAAAGGGTGTCAAAGACCCCCGAAAAATGTGCTTTAACCGAATCAGAAGAGACCCCAAATCGTGGGGGGAAGGGAAGGGGTAAAAACAAGTTCAGAAGAAAAAAAATTTAAAAAAGAAAAAAATTAAAGAAAAAATATAATAAAGAAAAAAATGTATATTAGACTGGTGAATAGAACAGGGTCACCCACTTAATTTTGGGAGTATTTTGGTCTCTTAGAAGGCCTCCCCAAATTTTAAAGAATGAAAAATATATATAAGGGTAAACACAATGAAGGGATGGAATATGACTATAAAGACGAGAAAGATTTTTTTAATTTCTAAAAAAGGAGTTGATAAGATAAGTTTATTGGGAGAATAAAGAAAAAGAAAGTGGAGAGAATTTGCTCAGGCTGGAGACTAGAACAAAGCCCTGTGCTAGAGTTAGGGTATATTTTGATCTATTAGAGGCTGTATCCCAAATATTTTTAGAAGAAAAAACCCTATGTGTACAGAAAAAAAATAAAGTTAGATACAATGAAGGATAAAAGATGACTATAATAATGAAGGTTCAAAAAAGTTCTTTTTTCATGAAAGGTATTGTTAAGATAATCTAGTTTAAAAACGTTAAAAGAGGAAAGGGTGAAAGTTAAAAAAATTTTAGCAGAGGAGAAAATAAAATAAAAAGTTAATTAACTTTGCAAGACTAAAGAATCATGGGGAGAAATCCATAAATTCCATGCTTTGCTTTCTCCTCCTCTGGAATTCCACTGTTCTCCTTGGTAAGTGAACTTGGTCTTGGCTGGATTTCTTGCTGATCTTCTGGGGGAGGGGCCTGTTGCAGTGATTCTCAAGTGTCTTTGTCCAAGGTGAAATTGCACTGCCCATACTGCCCAGGATAAGTAATCCTCTTGGGTTCGTTTTTGGGAACTTTTGTTCCCTGAATGCTTTCTGTAGAGTTCCGGAGGACGGGAATGAAAATGGCAGCCTCCCATTCGCCAGCCCAGAGGAGCTGAGAGCTCGGGGCCCTATTCCTCAGTTCACCCTCGGAGAAAAGCACTCAATCACTCCAGTCTCCCTGGCCTCTGGCTGCGCTCCAAGCTCACCCAGCCTGTGACCAAGCATCTCTGTCTCTGGCACACAGCCCCACCTGGAGTCTCCAAACCCCACAGATCCCTGCACTCTTCTGGGAGGGGGGCGTGGGGGGGGGTCTCCCTGGATCTTGTGGGGTCCCTGCTCAAAGAGCAGTGGTCTGACTGTGCCCCGGATCACAATTTAAGGTAACCCCAAGTGGAGAGCTCACTCCTCGGCTCCGTCTCTGTAGCCGGCTTCCCCGCTTTAATACCTGCAAGCTCTGCGACACTCTGACACCCATGATCCTTCTGTGACCCCACAGGACCTGAGACCACGCTGTCCCTGCGTGGGCTTCACCCCGGCTTAGCCTCTGGAGCGATGTCCCTCAGTGGAGCAGACTTTTAAAAGTTCTGATTTTGTGCTCCATTGCTCCGCCGCTTTCCAGGAGCCGGCCCCTCCCCCCGCAGTCTATCTTCCCATCGCTTTAGATTCACTTCTCTGCCAGTCCTACCTTTCAGAAAGTGGTTGATTTTCTGTTTCTAGAATTGCTGTTCTTCTTCTATTCGATCTCCTGTTGGATTTGTAGGTGTTTGTTTGAATGGTTCGATAAGCTCTCTAGCTGATCTCCTGCTACCTGATGTCATCTCAGCCTGCTACTTCTCCACCATCTTGACTCCTCCCTCAAGGAGTCACTTTCTTTCTTTCTTTTTTTTTAAAGATTTTATTTATTTGACAGACAGAGATCACAAGTAGGCAGAGAGGCAGGCAGAGGGGGGCGGGGGGAAGCAGGCTCCCTGCTGAGCAGAGATCCTGATGTGGGGCTCAACCCCAGGACCCTGGGATCATGACCCGAGCTGAAGGCAGAGGCTTTAACCCACTGAGCCACCCAGGCACCCCAAGGAGTCGCTTTCTTAAACCAGTTGGCTGGGTCAGTGATCTCATGTAGCTGAGCCTCAGCTTTCCCTAGAAGCATTCATCCAAGTGCAACAGGTGGTGTTGGCCACAGCACAAACACCTCCTTGTTCAGCTAAAAGATAATGAAGGACTATCCTAGCATCAGGAACAACTTTCACCAGAGGGTTTAGGGACTTTTGTTGGGCAGTTACTGCTTTAACAGTAGATTCTGCAATATCTTTGAGAGTTAAATAGAGGTTCATGATCGTAGCCTCATTTGCACTTGCTCCCAGCCACAGAGTGAGGATCTGCCAAAAGAAGCAAGTTCTGAATCATGAATGGGTCTTCTGGCAATTCCCATTTGTTTCAATAAGGCAAGTTGAGCGGAACTGGCCAGCGAGATGTCTCTGTTTGATTGTGGGCAGTTAGGGGTACAATTAGATAACCCAAAAGGCACTGTCTGATTAAGTGCCAGCCATCTAGGCATTCATAAGGCCAAGAAATATGTTTTTCCTCACAACCGCCACAGAAAATAAGAATCCCTTGCTAGGGGACACTCTTCCCGTGAGAGTGTGATTATTAATGGATTTAATCACTGGGTTTTTCACTTGCCCAGTTAAGCCTTGGATCAGTTAGGCTTTCACTGCACTGGGAAGGTAATTTCCCGTTCTAAAATAAAAAGTAGTTCTAAATAGTTTGCTGAGGTGAGTGCATGTGGAGAACTTTGCAGTTCTAGGCCAGGGACAGTTTTTGTTTAGAAAATCATAAGAACGTGGTGGTGAGACTGTACTGATGTTTTAATTTTTGAAAAAGATTTTATTTATTTATTTGCGAGGGGAGAGAGAGAGAGAGAGAGAGAGAGAGAGAGAGAGAGAACAAGCCGGGGGAGGGGCAGAGCTAGAGGGAGAAGCAGGCTGCCCACTGTGCAGGGAGCCCAACTCAGAACTCCATCCCCGGATTCTGAGATCATATCTGAGCCTAAGGCAGACGCTTAACTGACTGAGCCACCTGGGCGCCCCTGGAGTGTATTGATGTTTTTAAAGGTATTCATGTCTCTCTGAGTCTGTACAGTGATGACAGAAGGAAGGTTAAAGCAAAGGCTCTGGATGTTCTGGTCATAAAATTCGGACTCTGTAGGTGATTTCAGTTGTAGTTCATGGTTTTATTGGGAATGGAAGAAAAATTGGTCACAGGGAGGACAAGGCGGTCTCTGGCATCATGGACAGAGGGGAGAGTTTTGATGATAAATACAGCAGTCTGAATGGTTATTCCCTTTAGCGATGGCTTGGGAGATAGGGATGATGGCATTATCTTTCCAAGCCAATGCCGAGTGAAAGAAGGAGTAAAGGAAAGGGTTTCATGTTTGAGTTTAGTGGAAGTATGACGTATTGTTTTGGTAACTTAAATGGAGCTGTCTACCACCTGAAGTCATCTGCATCCTGACCAACTCGGTTTTAAGATTGCCCATGCAAGAGGAGGACCGTGTGTCAGGAAGAGACTTTTCAGCTGGGAAATGTGTACGCACAGTTTAATGCCTTCTACTTTTGCAGCAGGGTGAGCTATCAGGAATACCTGGTAATATCCATTCCAATGGGGTTCAAGGGTGGTGTTCTTCTGGTGGCATTTCCAAAATACCAAATCATGAACAACAGGATTTTTTGCACTGGGATCTGGAAGACATTCTTTAACCTCCTGATGATAGGTTTTAGCATAAGACACTAAAGACTTATAGTACAAACAAGGGAGCAATAGAAGGTTGTATACCAAATGATATTGGTCTATTAGTGACAATCTCACAAAGAGGGTACCGCAAGTAGTCAGTAAGGCCAAAGGCAATACCTCAGGTCAAGGGAGTCCAGTAGTTTCCATGGGTTTAAAGCTTTTGAGTTTGAGGATTCCATTAGTTCTTCAACCTTGCCTGATGATTGAGGGTGATAGAAACAGAGACAGTTCCAAGAAACTTGCAATTTTATTTAAAGCCAAACCCACACAGTGAAGTGGGTACTTCAGTCACTAGATATTGTGGCACATGAATTCCAAGTAGAAAATATGTTTCCTAATAGTTTCTTTGCCACTGTGAGGGTGTCAGACTCTTGGCGAAGAGAGACTTCAATTCATCCAGAAAAAAAAAATACACACACACACACACACACACACATACATAGCAAGAATATATTGATAACCCATCCTGGGTAGCATTCAGATGAAGTCGAAATGCTTAAGTGGTCCTGAGTGAGAAGGTTTGAAGACTCAGAAACAAAAATAATTTTTCCAGGTTATGAACCTGACAGGTCAGACTTTGGTGATAAACAGTTTTTGCAATTTTTTAGAGGTGTTTCCACCAGTATTTATTTGTCTTGTGATCGAACCCCGCATTGGGCTCTCTGCTCAGCAGGAAGCCTGCTTGCTCCTCTCTCACTAGTTGCCTCTCTGCTTGCTTCTGATCTCTGTCTGTCAAATAAGGAAATAAAATGTTAAAAAAAAAAAGAAAAAGAAAGTGTTATTATTAATGAATTTAGTCACTGGCTTTTTCACTTGCCCAATTAAGCCTTGGATCAGTTAGGCTTTCATTGCACTTGGGAAGTTAATATCCTGTTCTAAAATAAAAGCTAGTTCTAAATACTTTGCTGAGGTGGGTGTATGTGGAGAAACTTGCAGTTCTAGACCAGGGGCAGTTTTTGTTTAGAAAATCATAAGAACGTGGTTCTGAGACTGTACATCTTTTTTCTTCTTCTTTTTACAACTAACTTCATTCATTTAGCATATAGTATATTATGAGGTTCAGAGGTAGAGTTCAGTTATTCATCAGTTGCACATAACATGAGTGCTCATTACAACAATGCCCACCACTCATTTGCCTCATCCTCCCCACCCACTCCACTTTGGGCAAACCTCAGTTTATTTCCTATAATTTTGAGTCTTATATGTTTGTCATCTCTCTCTGATTTCACCTTATTTTAGTTTTCCCTCCATTCCCCTATGTCCATCTGCTTCATGACTTAAATTCCACCTAAATGAAATCATATTGTGTCTTTCTCTGTCTTTTTTACTTAGTATAATACCCTGTGCTCCCATCCATGTCCTTGCAAATCATAAAATTTCATTCTTTTTAATGAGTAATATTACATATATATATATTATATATATATATATATATATAATATATATATATATGTCATATGCCACATGCCATTTTGTCCTTAGCTGTTCAACTATAATAGATATCTGGGCTCTTTCCATATTTTGTCTGCTGTGGACTTTGCTGCTATAAATATTGGGGTGCAGGTGCCCCTTTGGAACACTACGTTTTTATGCATTGCATAAGTGCAATTGCTTCGTCATAGGGTAGTTTCTCTTTTTAACTCATTGATAAAATTCCATGCTGTTTTCCACAGTGGCTGCAGTAGTTGTATTCCCACCAACAGGGAAAAGAGGGTTCCCCTTTCTCTGCATCCTTGCCAACATATGTTATTTCCTGAGTTGTTCATTTTAGCCATTCTGACTTGTGTGAGGTGGTATCTCATTGTGGTTTTGATTTGTATTTCCCTGATGCCAAGTGATGTCGGTGATTTTTTCATCTGTTTGTGGTCCACATGTATGTCATCTTTGCAGAAATTTCTGTTTATGTCTTCTGCCCATTTCTTGACTGGATTTTTTGTTTGTTTGGTGGTGTTGACTTTGATATGTTCTTACAGATTTGGATACTAACCCTTTATCTGATAAGACATTTGCAAATATCTCTTCCCATTCTGTAGAGTGTCTTTTAGTTTTATTGATTGCTTCCTTTACTATGCAAAAGTTTTATCTTGAAGAATTCCCAATAGTTTACTTTTGCTTTTGCTTTCCTTCCTTGGGGACTCGTATATAATAAGTTGTACTGAATTCTACCCCTGAAACTAATAATGGAGTGTATGCACTAAGTAACAAGAACTTAAATAAAAAAAACTAAAATAAACTGTTAAAGGAGAAAAGCAATTTATATGATAGCTATAACATGATGAAATTTATGTAAATATAAATAATTCTTAACATTTAAGAAAAGGGGCTTTGGATGACATTGGACCAGAGGGACTTCACAGATATATTCAGAACAACTCATCCTAAATCAACTGATACACCTTCTTCAGTGCACATGGAACATTTCTCAGAATAGATTGCATACTGGATCACAAATCAGGTCTCAACTAGTACCAAAAGATTGGGATTTTCCCCTGCCTATTTTCATATGAGAATGCTTTAAAACTTGAATTCAATCTCAAGAGAAAATTTGGAAGGAACACAAGTACATGGAGGTTTAATAGCATCCCTACTATAGTATGAATGGGTCTACTGGTAAATTAAGGAACATTCAAAAATTACATGGTGGGAAATGAAAATGAAAACACAGCAGTTCAGAACCTTTGGGATAGAGAGAAGGAAGTTCTGAGAGGAAAGTATAGAGCAAACCAGTCCTTCCTCAAGAAACAAGAAAATTCTGAAATACACAGCTAAACTTTTCACCTAAAGGTCCTGGAGGAAAAAGAGCAAACAAAGCCTATATCCAGCAGTAAAAGAGAAATAATAAAGATTAGAACAGAAATCAAGGAAAGTGAAATCAAGATAGTAGAACATATAAAAAACAGTATTTATTTAAAAATAAAAGGACATATCATGGAAATAAGAGTCATTTTAGAAAGAAGTAACAAGATCAATAAACCACTAGCCAGACTTATGAAAAAGCAAAAAGAAACACCCAAAGAAATAAAATCATAAATGAAATAGGAGAGAGCAGAACCAACACCAAAGATACAAATCATAATGACAGCATATTATAAGCAAGTATATGCCAAAAAATTTGACAATTTTGAGGAATGTGGTGCAATGACAGAAACATATAAACTCCCAAAACTGTAACAGGAAGATAGAAAACTTGAATAGACCATAAACAGCAAAGAAATTGAAGCAGTAGCCAAATATCTCCTGACAAACACGATTCCAGGGCTGGATGGCCTCCCAGCAGAATTCTACCAAACATTTAAAGAATTCATTCCTATACTTCTGAAACTGTTACAGAAAAAAGAAATGGAAGGAAAACCTCCAAACTCTTCCTATGATGCCAGCATTACCTTGATCCGAAAACCAGAGAAAGTCCCCACCACGAAGGAGAATTACAGACCAATATCCATGATGAATATGGATGCCAAAATTCTCATCAAGATAGTATATTAAAGGGATTATTTCCCATGACCAAGTGACACTTATTCCTTGGCTGCAGGGGTGGTTCATCATCTGCATATCAGTCCATGTCCTACTGAACCAAAATAAAGTGATAATTTACCAAGTTTTGAAATACAGGCACACAGCAAAATGTGATTTCAGTGAATTACAAAATCATATAGAAGAGATGAGCAATAGAGTAGCAATCCCTTTCTCACACCATGCACAAAAATAAACTGAAAAGGGATGAAAGACCTAAATGTGAGACAGGATTCCATCAAAATCCTAGAGGAGAACACAGGGAGCAAATTCTTGGGCCTGGGTCCCAGCAACTTCTTGTTAGATGTATTTAAAGGCAAGGGAAACAGAACCAAAAAATGAACAATTGGGAATTCATCAAGATAAAAAGCTTTTGCACAACAAAGGAAACAGTCAAAAGGCCACCTGAAGAACGGGAGAAAGTATTTGCAAATGTCTTATCAGATAAAGGGCTTGTATCCAAAATTGAGAAATACTTTATCAAACTCAACACACAAAACCCAAAAAGTCCAGTCAAGAAAAGGACAGCAGAGATGAACTGACATTTCTCCAAAGAAGACCTACAAATGGCCAAGAGACATATAGAAAAAATCATCCACATCACTTGGTATCAGGGAAACAAATAAAAAGCACAATGACATAACACCTCACACCAGTCAGAATGGCTAAAATGAGCAACTCATGAAACAACAGACTTGGATGAGGATGAGTAGAAAGGGGAACATTGCTACACTGTTATGGGAATGCAAAGTGGTGCAGCCACTATGGAAAACAGCATGGAAGTTCCTCAAAAGTTAAGACTATGCTATGATCCAGCAATCACACTTGTAGGTATTTATGCAATGGATACAAAAGTAGTGATCCAAAGGGGCACCTGAACCCCAATATTTATAGCAGCAATGTCCACAGAAGTCAGAATATGGAAAGAGCCCAGATATCCATTGACAGATGAATCGATAGAGATGATAGGGTAGGTATACACAAACATGCATGCACGTACACACACACACACACACACACACACACACACACACACACTGAAATATTACTCAGCCATCCAAAAGAATGAAATCTTGTATTTTCAATGATGTGGATGGAACTAGAAGGTGTTATACTGAGTGAGTAAGTCATTCAGAGAAACAGAAATACCATATGATTTCACTCATATGTGGAATTAAAAAAAACAAAACAGATGAACATAGGGAAGGGAAGGAAAATTAAATAAGAGGAAATCTGATGAAATTGCAAGAGATTCTAACCATAGGAAACAAACTGAGAGTTTCTAGAGGGGAGATGTGAGTGGATGGGGTACCTGGCTGATGGGCATTAAGGAAGGCACTTGACAGAATGAGCACTGGGGGTTTTATGAACTGATGAATCAATAAATTCTACCCTGGGAATGAAGAATACAGTATAAGATAATTAAATTGACTTTACATAAAAATTGAAGCAAAAAATACAGTAGTAGCATATGTAGATCCTGGGAAAAGAGATAGTCTTGGAAAAGTCAAGCAGATAGTTGCAACTTAGCTGAACTTCCAGTGGGCAGGGGGGCCCTGGGATTCTCATTATAACCAGCAGGCATTTGGGTGTTTGCCCTTTTTCAGATTGACTATTTCTCATTGATTAGACTCCCTCAAGTGACAATTGAAAGATCACGTTTCCAATTACTTTACTGTTGCTCTCTTTGCCTTCCTTCATCCAGCAAGGATGATGGTCCAGCAGCAGCTCAGTCCACATTATTAACCACCCATATCCATACACTTTTGCCCATGGTCCCCATCAGACAAAGCTCCATGAGTCATTCCTGAGCTGCCCTACCAGCGTCCTCACGGTTTCTTTGTATCTACCTACCTTCCTTGGGTGATCTGATGGAAGACCTTTCCAGTGACAGTGCAGAGGAATAGGCCCCATCTTTCCCCAAGGTAAGCTTTCTTTTCTGTATCTCAGGTACACATGTAACCTTATTGCATTTTAAAGTGAGTTAAGATCTAAAAATATGAGCATGAACATGCCAGTTGATATGTACAACTTACTTAGTGGGATGAATGTTAAGGGAAATCTGTTACCTACTGATTCCCGATTCCAAAGACTTTTAAACAATTGGAGTGTCAGTTGCAACACACAGGGTAGTAATCTTTTTACCAGCATTAATTTCTCCCCAACCCCAGAAATAATTTCATAATTGCCAATGCAAAGGGACTTGGGGCATGCATGCTTTAGGAAAATTTGATGCCTTTGTCCATGAGTAGGTTTCCTCTCTTCTTGCTTTTTGGTTCTCTGGTCTCTATCACAGATTCCCATCTGGTTTTCTATTGCCATCAACTTAAGAAGAAAGCTCTACAAGCAGGACCTTGGATGGGCTGATCTTCAGAGTGCTTTCTTTCTGTAATAGCACACTGGTTAGGGGGATAGTGAAGGCAGTATGTATTATGGAGTCACTCACTTGCTGAAGAGAAAACTGGTAGATGAGAAAGGTGGGGCTGTACTGGCAGTTTCATGTTGAGAGCCACCTGATTCCAGCTTCATGGTGGGACTGAGAATAGGGCATGTGGTGACACAAAGGGATTTTCTAGGTAAAGACCTGGGGCCATGTTGTACAGCCCCCAGAAGCAAGTGGGGTAAGTTTGCATGCAGGGAAGCAGGTGTGTCAGTATGGGAATCCATGTGCAGTGATTCTGGTTTTGATTGTGCATTTTTTGTGTTTCTGTATGTGTGATACATCATGTGTTTCCCTAGATTTATGGTTCCCCTACACATCACAATTAATGGTATCGACTCTCCAAATAAAAATTTCCATCACCATACATCATTAATGCATAAATATGTATAAATTAATCAAACTGTACAATTTTTTAAAAAAGATTTTATTTATTTATTTGAGAGAGAGACAGTGAGAGAGAGCATGAGTGAGGAGAAGGGCAGAGAGAGAAGGAGACTCCCTGTGGAGCTGGGAGCCCAATGTGGGACTTGATCGTGGGACTCCGGGATCATGACCTGAGCCGAAGGCAGTTGTCCAACCAACTGAGCCACCCAGGCATCCCCAAACTGTACAATTTAAATCTTGTTCATGATATGTCATGTACACATCCATTAACCAGGTAAACGTGTTATCAGCACCCAGGAAGAGAATAACTGTACACAAAAAATTTGGGCTTCACAATTCCTGTTATGGAGTCAGTGACAATTCCATTTAATAATGACTCTCACCTCATGGTAGGTCTCATGATGCTGCGAATGGTCAGAGTCCCTCAATCTTGCCACTTCACTCACTTAAAACACTCTCCATTTAAGTGAGTCTTCCCAAGCTCACCTGATGCACTGAGTGCTAGGGAGGGTCTCTTTTCTTCTTCAAGTGGCCCCTGTTGCTGCCACGTGCCAACTCCCAGAGCTGTGTGGGAGTCTGAGAAAGGAGAAGCACCAGGAATTGTTGGGGGAAATTAACTCTCTTTCTCCATCGAAGTCTAAACTTTACCTTAGGAATAAAGTACAAAAGAATAAAACTCATTCTCGTTTGGAGAATGAGTCTCCCACTACTGATCTGTGCTGTAGTTCTGCTGGGCCACAATGTGTAATATGAAAAGTTAACAAGAGGCCTTCTTCAGGGACTGTGCATCAGGGTGGGCATGTGCCTTCCTAGAAAGGAGGATGAAAGGGCACATTTTGCCTGGCACAGTGGGGAAAGAGAACGTCAGAAGTGTGACAGCAGTGTCATCACTCATGACCCTGTTCATCAGACAGGGGAAATAGGGTTTTCAATTATTCTGAAGGCCTCTACAAATAAGCAAGTAAAGGGAGTTATTGTAAGTAAATATCAGTAGGAACTGAGCCAAGTTATTGTTTATGTTTTATTTTGGAGCATCAACCCTGTAAGAAAGACATGTCTAAATAATATTTGATTTCCATATAGGTATTTTCCCCAAAGAAACAAACAAAAGCATGAGATTGCTTGATTTTTCAAATGTCACTTGTTTGCCCCAGAAAGAGTCTACTTGATCCAAGGGTTTCCTAGAAAACCTAAATCTATAGATCATAGTTTCTACTGCTGGTGGGTGATTCCAAAGATTCAAGATCAGAAAAAGCAGTAGTATCTGAGTGCACCTTGTGCCCACTTTGGATGATATTTGCCCCCTTCCTGGAGGGAGGTGAGAAAGGACACAGCCTCCTGTTCACAGGAGTGAGCACGGTGTAGACATCTTTAACACCTGCAGAAGGGCTTTCTGTCATCTTCCTCTCCCTCTACACCTTTTGCTGTCCTCCAAAACATCCTCCTCCTCTCTTCTTTACTTTTTCTTTTTTCTTTCCTTCTTACATTTGTGCTTTATTTTACTTGTACTTTAATTGTGGAAAAAGAACACATGACCTCAAATTTGCAAGTAGACTGCACAGTATTATTAACTCAGTGTACATGGTTCTGCAGAAGGTTTCTACTTCCAACAGGCATGATTAAATCCCCACATGTGTAAAATAAAATGCAACCTTTCCTCCTCTTCCAACTCTTGGCAGCCTTCTGCTTTCTGCTTCCATGATATTGACTATTTTAGATTTCTTATGAAAATGCAATCATAGTCTTTAATTTTCTGTCATTGGCTTTCTTTAATTTAATTTATTTTCAGTGTAATGGAATTCTTTGTTTATGCACCATACCCAGTGGCTCCATGCAACACGTACTCTCCATAATACTCATCACCAGGCTCCCCAAACCTCCCACTCCCCGCCCGTTCAAAACCCTCAGATTGTTTGTCAGAGTCCATAGTCTCTCATGGTTCATCTCGCCCTCAAATTTCCCTCAACACCCTTCTCCTCTCCATCTACCATGTCCTCCATGTTATTTCTTATGCTCCACAAATAAGTGAAGCCATGTGATAATTGACTTTCTCTGCTTGACTTCTTTCACTCAGCATAATCTCTTCCAGTCCCGTCCATGTTGATACAAAAGTTGGGTATTCATCATTTCTGATGGAGGCATAATACTGCATAGTGTATATGGACCACATCTTCCTTATCCATTTGTCCGTTGAAGGGCATCTTGGTTCTTTCCACAGTTTGGTGACTGTGGCCATTGCTGCTATAAACATTGGGGTACAGAGGGCCCTTCTTTTCACTACATCTGTATCTTTGGGGTAAATACCCAGTAGTGCAATTACTGGATCAGAGGGAAGCTCTATTTTTAATTTCTTGAGGAATTTCCACAGTTTTCCTATGTGGCTGCACCAACTTGCATTCCCACCAACAGTGTAAGAGGGTTCCCCTTTCTCCACATACTCTCCAACACACGTTGTTTCCTGTCTTGCTAATTTTGGCCATTTTCTTTTGACTTATTTTTCTTTTAAATTTTTTTCAGCATAACAGTATTCCTTGTTTTTGCACCACACCCAGTGCTCCATGCAATCCGTGCCATCTCCAATACCCACCAACTGGTTCCCCCAACCTCCCACCCCCAGCTGCTTCAAAACCCTCAGACTGTTTTTCAGAGTCCATAGTCTCTCATGGTTCACCTCCCCTTCCAATTTCCCCCAACTCCCTTCTCCTAACTCCCCTTGTCCTCCATGCTATTTGTTATGCTCCACAAATAAGTGAAACCACATGATAATTGACTCTCTCTGCTTGACTTATTTCACTCAGCATAATCTCTTCCAGTCCAGTGCATGTTGCTACAAAAGCTGGATATTCATCTTTTCTGATGGAGGCATAATACTGCATAGTGTATATGGACCACATCTTCCTTATCCATTCGTCTGTTGAAGGGCATCTTGGTTCTTTCCACAGTTTGGCGACCGTGGCCATTGCTGCTATAAACACTGGGGTACAGATGGTCCTTCTTTTTTTTTTTAATCATTTTTAAAATTTATTTTCAGCATAACAGTATTCATTGTTTTTGTACCACACCCAGTGCTCCATGGAGTCCGTGCCCTCTCTAATACCCACCACCTGGCTCCCCCAACCTCCCACCCCCCACCTCTTCAAACCCTTCAGATTGTTTTTCAGAGTCCATACTCTCTCATGGTTCACCTCCCTTTCCAATTTTCCCCAACTCCCTTCTCCTAACTCCCCATGTCCTCCATGCTATTTGTTATGCTCCACAAATAAGTGAAACCATATGATAATTGACTCTCTCTGCTTGACTTATTTCACTCAGCATAATCTCTTCCAGTCCCGATACATCTGTATCTTTGGGGTAAATACCCAGTAGTGCAATTGCAGGGTCATAGGGAAGCTCTATTTTTAATTTCTTAAGGAATCACCACACTGTTCTCCAAAGTGGCTGCACCTACTTGCATTCTCACCAACAGTGTAAGAGGGTTCCCCTCTCACCACATCCCCTCCAACACATGTTGTTTCCTGTCTTGCTAATTTTGGCCATTCTAACTGGTGTAAGGTGCTATCTCAATGTGGTTTTAATTTGAATCTCCCTGATGGCTAGTGATGATGAACATTTTTTCATGTGTCTGATAGCCATTTGTATGTCTTCATTGGAGAAGTGTCTGTCCATATCTTCTGCCCATTTATTGATATGATTGTCTGTTTTGTGTGTTGAGTTTGAGGAGTTCTTTATAGATCTTGGCTATCAACCTTTTGTCTGTACTGTCATTTGCAAATACCTTCTCCCATTCCGTGGGTTGCCTCTTTGTTTTGTTAACTGTTTCCTTTGCTGTGCAGAAGCTTTTGATTTTGATGAAGTCCCAAAAGTTCATTTTCACTTTTGTTTCCTTTGCTTTTGGAGACATATCTTGAAAGAAGTTGCTGTGGCTGATATCGAAGAGATTACTGCCTATGTTCTCTAGGATTCTGATGGATTCCTGTCTCGCTTTGAGGTCTTTTATTAATTTTGAGTTTATCTTTGTGTACGGTGTAAGAGAATGATCGAGTTTCCTTCTCCTACATATAGCTGTCCAGTTTTCCCAGCACCATTTATTGAAGAGACTGTGTTTTTTCCACTGGATATTTTCTCCTGCTTTGTCAAAGATTATTTGAGCATAGAGTTGAGGGTCTATATCTGGGCTCTCTACTCTGTTCCACTGGTCTATGTGTCTGTTTTTATGCCAGTACCTTGCTATCTTGGTGATCACAACGTTGTAGTAAAGCTTGAAATCAGGCAACGTGATGTCGCCAGTTTTGTTTTTCTTTTTCAACATTTCCTTAGTGATTCGGGGTCTCTTCTGATTCCATACAGATTTTAGGATTATTTGCTCCAGCTCTTTAAATTTCTTTTCAGTGTACCAGAATTCATTGTTTATGGTGGGAGGCTGGGCGAGCCTGGTGGTGGTATTACGGAGGGCACATAATGCATGGAGCACTGGGTGTGGTGCATAAACTTTTTTATTTTTTATTAAAATTCAAATAGCAAACATATAACACATCATTAGTTTTTTATATAATAGTGAATGATTCGTTAGTTGTGTATAGCACCCAGTGTTCCTCACATCATGTGCCATCCTTAATGTCTATGGATCATTTACCCCATTCCTCCACACAGCCCCTTTTCTGAAAACCTCAGTTTTTTTCCTGGAGTCAAGATCTCTCATGGCTTGTCTCCCCCTCTGATTTCTTCTTATTCCATTTTCCTTCCCCATCTATATGATCCTCTGCACCATTCCTTGTATTCCACATACAAGTGAAACCCTATGATAATTGTTTTTCTGTGTTTGACTTTTTTCACTTAGCATAATAAACTCCAGTTACAACCATGTTGATGTAAATGATAGGTATTCATTCTTTCTGATGGCTGAGTAATATTCCATTGTATGTATGGACCACATCTTCCTTAACCATTCATCCATTGACTATTATGGACATTGATGCTATCAAAACTAGGTTGTGTGTATCCTTTCTTTTCATTACATCTGTGTCTTTGGGGGTAAATATCCAGTAGTGCAATTGCTGGGTCATAGGATGGCTCTATTTTTTCCAGAGTGGCTGTACCTGTTTGCATTCCCACCAACAGTGGAAGATGGTTCCCCTTTCTTCACATTCCCACTAAAATGTGTTGTTTCCTATCTTGTGAATTTTAGCCATTTTAACCCAAAGGATCGCCCCCAGATTTGCTAGAACCCATACAGAAATTCATTAAAGTGGCAGGATACAAAATCAATGAACATAAATCAGTAACATTTCTATACACTAACAATGTGACTGATGAAAGAGAAATTAAGGAATTGATCCCATTAGCAATTGCACCAAACACCATTAAGATACCTAGGAATAAACCTAACCAAAGAGGTAAAGGATCTATACCCTAGAAACTACAGAACACTGATGAAAAAAATAGAAGAAAGCACAAAGCAATGGGAAAACATTCCATGCTCATGGACTGGAAGAATAATTACTGTGAAAATGTCTCTGCTGCCCAGAGCAATCTACACATTCAATGCAATGCCTATCAAAATACAGTCGACATTTTTCACAGAGCAAGAACAAATAATCCTAAAATTTATATGGAACCAAAAAAGAGCCTGAATCTCCAGGATAATGTTGAAAAAGAAAACCAAAGGTGGGGGCATCAAGTTGCCTGACGTCAAGCTATATTACAAAGCTGTGATCATCAGGGCAGTATGGTACTGGCACAAAAGCAGACACATAGATCAATGGAACAGAATAGAAAGCACAGTAGAGACTCCCAGTAAGGAAAGTTAAGAACAGAAAGAAGGGCCAGTAAAGAGAGACACCAGCGAGCAGGTGACATGTGAGTCACATGTTGGTAAGAGGATGAAAATGATGTCAGTCTGGAAAGGAGGTCTATGTGGAAGTACAGGCTGTGGTGAGATTGGGAGCAGAGCTGAGGGCTGTGGAGTCCATTTAAAATGGGCATTGTGATGCTTGGGGATAATAAGAATGAAGTCAGTCATTCATTCTACCTGCATTTCCTGAGTATTGAAAAGGTCCCCTAGGAAAATACTAGGAGACCAGCTATGAAAACCACACAAGAAACATCCATCTTGTTTGGTTTTCATTTAGGTGAATGGTGAAAGACAGTAAACAAATGAATCTTCAAATGTTACTGCAGTTTAGAAGGAGAAAAAGAAGTCAGGAAAGCCAATTGAGAGTAGGGAAGGAGCTACATGTTAAAATGGATTAATTTAGTAAGAAGGTGACACTCATCCAGAGACTTTAAGGAGGAAAGGATGAGGGCCCAGCCAAGCCCTGTCAGCAAAGAATGCTGAAGGGAGAGGAACAGCATGGGAGAAGACGAGGACGGGGACTTGCCTGGATGTCCCAGTAGCAGTGGGAGGTCCTGAGACAGAGTGTGAGGGGAGGGACAGGAGGGGAACAGGTGAAGAGGCAGATGAAGTGGTGCCCCTCTGTGTAGGACTTCAGAGACCACTGAATGGGACACCATCTATTAGAGCATCCTCAGCACAAGAGGGACATGATCTATGGTTTACATGAGGCACTCAGGAAGCTGTGCTGACACCAGCCTTTGTGAAGCAAGCCAAGAGCAGATTGCCACACTCACAAGAGTGTGGCAATAACTCAGGCAAGATAGGAGGATGTTTAAAAGCAGACTGGTTCAGTGGAGCGTCGATAAGAGTTATGACACTGCACATGTTTTGCCGACAGGACTGACAGGGTCTGCCCACAGTTTGAATGTGGGATGTGAAATAACTGGTCAGTGCACACTGACTTCAAGGCTCCTGTCCTGTCAGGAAGGATTGCCATGCTATTAGCATGGAGGGAATGAACGAAGGTGACTAGACTTGGCGGAGGAGGTGTTCAGCTTTGAGAATGCTGAGACTATTAGACCACCTTCTGCACATGCTGAATAAGAATCTAGAGGTCTGCCACAGTGGTTGGAAAGAGAGGGTAAAAAAGAGATCCATGACCTCCTGAATCACAGCACCCTACATTTTGCAAATCTAGGTGAACTGTTTGCAGGATGCTGGATTTGAGTGTGAAGATTTATGTAATGCTTCTGACTGCTCCTATCACAGTGTTTACACTGCAGGGAGGACCAGCAATGATTGCCTGGGAGAAGCAGTGCTCGTGATTTTGAACAATGGCCCTGTTCCTCCATCACACACATGAGGAACACAGCCAAATATGCCTTTATCTTGGGGCCTGTGGTGCTCTAAAAGTACCCTGGTGTTCCTGCTCTTTAGTCAGCCCCTGTCTGTGATTCCTAGAGTGCTTGAGGATAGTCTTTTAGGTCTTTATTCACATAATCAACATTACTGTAAATGGTGCTGAAGGAAGTGATTGACTCATTTATTTCATCTTTTTTTATTATGTTAGCTAAATATTGTACATTATTACTTTGATCTTGTGTTCAAGTGACTCATTACTTAATGTATAACATCCAGTGCTCATCACAACCTATCATTTGGTGTTCCCATCCCCCCTACCCCCATCCCTTCTGTAACACAAAGAGTCCAGAGTCTCTCATATTTTGTTTCCCTCTCTGATTTCTTCCCCTCCAGTTTTCCCTGAAAATCTTTCCCTGTGATCTTTCATGTTATTCCTTATGAGTGAAACCATATGATAATTGTCTTTCTTTGCTTGATTTATTTATTTAGCACAATCCCCTTCAGTTCCATTCATGTTGATTCTAATGGTGGGCATTTATCCTTTCTGATGGCTGAGTAATATTCCATTGTATATATGGACCACACCTTCTCTATCCATACATCGGTTGAAGGGCATCTCGGTTCCCACCACAGTGTGGCTATTGTGGACATTGCTGCTATGAACATTTGGGTACCTGTGTCCCATCTTTTCACGATCTCTGTATCTTTGGGGTAAATCCCCACTAGTGCAACTTTTTGCTCATAGGGGAGTTCTGTTTTTAATGTCCTGAGGAAACTCCACGCTGTTTTCCTGAGTGCTATACCAGCTGCCATTCCCACCAACAGTTTGAGGGTTCCTTTTTCTCCATAGACTCACCAACACTTGTTGTTTCCTGTCTTGTTAATTTTGGCCATTCAAACTGGTGTAAGTGGTATCTCAATATGGTTGTCATTTGTATTTCCCTGATGGCTAGTGATGAAAATTTTCATGTGTATAGACACATCTATACACATCTGTAGGTCTTTTTTGGAGAAATGTTTGTTCATATCTTCTGCCCAGGTCTTGACTGGATTATTGGTTTTTTGGCTGTTTAGTTTGCTAAGTTCTTTATAGATCTTGGATACCAGCCCTTTATCTTAATGTATTTGACAATATCTTCTCCCATTCTGTGTGCTGCCTCTTAATTCTGCTGACAGTTTCCTTTGCTGCGCAAAAGGTTTTTATCTTGATAAAGTCCAAAAAGTTCATTTTTGCTTTTGTTTCCCTTGTCTTTATGGACATGTCTTGAAAGAAGTCTTTGTAGCTGATGTCGAAGTGTTTACTGCCCATGGTCTCCTTTAGGATGTTGATGGCTGCCTGTATGATATGTAGGTCTTTCATTATGACTTTATCTTTCTGTGTGGTGAAAGAGAATGTTCCTATTTCATTCTTCTGCATGTGGTTGTCCAGTTTTCCTGGCACCATTTATTGAAGGGACTCTCTTTCTTCCATTGGCTATTCATTCCTGATTTGTCAAAAATTAGTTGACCACAGAGTCGAGGGTCCATTTCTGGGGTCTCTATTCTGTTCCATTGGTCTATGTGTCTCTTTCTGTGCCAGTATCATGCTGTCTTGGTGAGCACAGCTTTGTTAATATAGCTTGAAGACAGGCAACTTGATACCTCCAACTTAGGTTAATGGGATTGTTAATTGAATCAATTAATTGTTAATGGGTTCAATTCCTTAATTTCTTTTTCACCAGTCACATTGTTAGTGTATAGAAATGCCATTGATTTCTGTGCATTAATTTTGTATCCTGCAACAATCCTGAATTTATGTATGAGTTCAGGCAATTTGGGGGTGGAGTCTTTGGGTTTTCTACATAAGGTATCATGTGAAAAGAGATATTTTGACTTCTTCTTTGCCAGTATGAATGCCTTTTATTTTCTGTTGTTGTTGTTGTTGCCTGATTGATGAAGCTGACTTCTAGAACAACGTTGAACAGACGTGGTGAGAGTGGGCCTCTCTGTGTTCCTGACCTTAAGGGAAAAATGGTGAGGTTTTCCCCCATTGAGAATGTTATTTGCTGCAGGCTTTTCATAGATGACTTTTATGATATAAGTCATGTTCCCTCTATCGCTAAACGTTGAAGAGTTTTAATCAAGAAAGGATGTTCTAAAAAAAAAAAAAAAGAAAAGAAAGGATGCTCTATTTTGTCAAATGCTTTTCTGCATCAATTGAGAGGATTATATGGTTTTGTCTCTTCTTTTGCTAATGTGATCTATCACATTGATTGGTTTGTGAATGTTGAACCACCCTTGCATCTCAGGAATAAACACCACCAGGTCATGGTGAATAATTCTTTTAATGTACTGTGGGATCCTATTGGCTAAGATCTTTTTGAGTATTTAGGCATCCATGTTCTTCAGGGATATTGGTCTGTATTTCTCCTTTTTCCTGGGGTCTTTTTCTGGTATCAGAATCAGTGTAATATTGGCCCCATAGAAGGACTTTGGGAGTTTTCCTTCTGTTTCTGTTTTTCGGGAACAGCTTCAGTAGAAAAGGTATGGTTTCTTATTTAAATGTTTGGTAGAATTCCACTGGGAAGCCATCTGGCCCTGGACTCTTGTTTTTTGAGAGGTTTTTCATTATTGTTTCAATTTCCTTCCTGGACATTGGCCTGTTCAGATTGTCTGTTTCTTCCTGTTTCAGTCTTAGTAGTATATAAGTGTCCAGAAATGCATCCATTTTTTCCAGATTACGTAGTCTGTTGGCATATAGCTGCTGGTAATAAGTTCTAAAGATTGTTTCTATTTCCTTGATATTGGTCATGATCTCTCCCCTTTCCTTCATGATTTTATTAATTTGGGTCCTTCCTCTTTTCTTTTGGATAAGACTGGCCAGAGGGTTATTAATCTTATGAATTTTTTCAATGATTCAGCTTCTAGTTTCATTGATATGTTATACTCTTTTTCTAGTTTCTGTATCATTGAGTTCCACTCTTATGTCTATTTTTTTCTCTTCTCCTGCTTGGTTTAGGCTTTATTTGCTGTGCTTTTCCCAGGTCCTTTGGATGTAAGGTTAGCTTATCCATTTGCAATTTTTCTAGTTTTTTTTTGGGAGAGTATTGGATGACTATGTACTTCTGCATTAGACGGCCATTGCAGTATCCCATAGGTTCTGAACTGGTATCTTTTCATTTTCATTGGTTTTCATGAATTGTTTTAGTTCCCCTGTAATTTCCTGGTTGACCCATTCACTCTTTAGCAGGATGCTTTTCAACTGCCAACTGTTTGTTTTCCTTCCAATTTTTTCTTTGTGATTGAGTTCCAGTTTCAAAGCATTGTGGTCTGAAAATATGCAGGGAATAATCTCAATCTATTGCTATCTCTTGAGACAATATGTGACCTACTATGTGGTCTATTCTGGAGAAATTTCAATATGTACTCTAGAACAATGAGTATTCTGTTGTTTTAGGGTGGAATGTTCTGAATATATCTACAAAGTCCATCTGGTCTAATGTGTCCTTCAAAATTCTTGTGTCTTTGTTGATTTTTTGCTTAGATGATCTATCTATTGCTGTGAGTAGAGTGTTAAAGTCCTACTATTAATGTATTATTATCAATATGTTTCTTTATTTCGGTTATTAGTTGGTTTATGTGGTGTCTGTTCCCATGTTTGGGACATGGATATTTACAAGTGTTAGATTTTCTTGTTGTTAGATAAAACCTTTAAATATGATATGGTGTCCCTCTACATCTCTTACTACAGTTTTTTTAAAAATTTCTTTTCAGTGTAACAGTATTCATTGTTTTTGCACCACACCCAGTGCTCCATGCAATACATGCCCTCCCCAATACCCACCACCTGGTTCCCCCAACCTCTCACCCCTCGCCCCTTCAAAACCCTCAGGTTGTTTTTCAGAGAGACTATAAACTCTGAAAATACAGTCTTTGTTTTAAAATTTAATTTGTCTAATACAAATGGCTATCAGACACATGAAAAAATGTTCATCATCACTAGCCATCAGGGAGATTCAAATTAAAACCACACTGAGATATCACCTTATACCAGTTAGAATGGCCAAAATTAGCAAGACAGGAAACAACACGTGTTGGAGAGGATGTGGAAAAAGGGGAACCCTCTTACACTGTTGGTGGGAATGCAAGTTGGCGCAGCCACTTTGGAGAACAGTGTGGAGATTCCTCAAGAAATTAAAAATAGAGCTTCCCTATGACCCTGCAATTGCACTACTCGGTACTTACCCCAAAGATACAGATGTAGTGAAAAGAAGGGCCATCTGTACCCCAGTGTTTATAGCAGCAATGGCCACGGTCGCCAAACTGTGGAAAGAACCAAGATGCCCTTCAACGGACGAATGGATAAGGAAGATGTGGTCCATATACACTATGGAGTATTATACCTCCATCAGAAAGGATGAATACCCAACTTTTGTAGCAACATGGACGGGATGGGAAGAGATTATGCTGAGCGAAATAAGTCAAGTAGAGAGAGTCAATTATCGTATGGTTTCACTCATTTGTGGAGCATAACAAATAGCATGGAGGACATGGGGAGTTAGAAGAAGGGAGTTGGGAGAAATTGGAAGGGGAGGTGAACAATGAGAGACTATGGACTCTGAAAAACAATCTGAAGGTTTTGAAGAGGTGGGGGGTGGGAGGTTGGGGGAACCAGGTGGTGGGTATTAGAGAGGGCACGGATTGCATGGAGCACTGGGTGTGGTACAAAACCAATGAATACTGTTATGCTGAAAATAAATTTTAAAAATGATTTAAAAAAATAGAGACATATTGATGAAAACATGTTAATTGTAGGAGATCTTTACACACCACTCAGCAACAGATAGATCATCTAAGCAGAAAATCAACAAAGAAATAATACCTTCCAATGACACATTGGGCCAGATGGACCTCATAGCAATGTACAGAACATTCCACCCTAAAACAATAGAATACTCATTGTCAAGTGCATATGGAACTTTCTCCAGAATAGACCACATAGCAAGTCACAAATCAGCTCTCAACCAATATAAAAAAATTGAGATTATTTCGTTCATATTCTTGGACCGCAATGCTTTGAAACTGAAACTCAATCACAAGAAAAAATTGGAAGAAATTCAAACACTTGGAAGCTAAAGACCATCCTGCTCAGGAATGTTTGGGTCAACCAAGAAAGCAAAGAACTTAATCAATTCATGGAAATCAATGAGAACAAAGACATATTGGTCCAAAACCTATGGAATATGGCAAAGGCCATCCTAAGGGAGAAATACATAGGCATCCAAGCCTCACTCAAAAAAATAGAAAAATCCTGGATACACAAACTCTCTTCACACCTTAAAGAACTGGAGAATCAACAACAAATTAAGCCTAACCCACACATGAGAAAGGAATTAACTAAGATTAGACCAGAGATCAAAGAATTAGAAACCAGAGATACAGTAGAACACATCAGCCAAACTAAAAGCTGGTTCTTTGACAGAATTAATAAGATTGAAACAAAAGTTAGGTATTCATTCTCTGATGGAGACATAATATTCCATTGTATATATGGGTCATGTCTTCTTTATCCATATGTCTGTTGAAGGGCATGCTGACTCATCATCTTTAGCCATTAGGGACATTCAAAATATTACAGAGCCATCAGAAAGGATGAATACTCAATTTCTGTATCAACATGGATGGGACTGGAGGAGATTATGCTGAGTGAAATAAGTCAAGCAGAGAAGTCAATTATTATATGGTTTCACTTACTTCTGGAACATAAGGAATAACATGGAGGACATTAGGAGAAGGAAAGGAAAAGTGAAGTGGGGGAAATCGGAGGGGGAGATGAACCATGACAGACTGTGGACTTTAAGAAACAAACTGAGGGTTTTGGTGGAGAGGGCATTGGGGGGTTGGGTGAGACTGGTGGTTGTTATAAAGGAGGGCACATATTGCATGGAGCACTGGGTGTGGTGCATAAACAATGAATCTTGGAACACTGAAAAAAATAAAATTAAATTAAGAAGTTAAAAATATTAAAAGATGATAACAAATAAAATAAAATAAAATAAAATAAAATAAAATAAAATAAACCGCATTGAGATATCACCTTACACCAGCTAGAATGGCCAAAATTAATAAGACAGGAAACAACAAGTGTTGGAAAGGATGTGGAGAAAGGGGAACCCTCTTACACTTTTGGTGGGAATGCAAATTGGTACAGCCATGCAAGTTGGTGCAGTTACATCTCCAATGTGGAGATTCCTAAGGAAATAAAAAATAGAGCTACTGTATGACCCTGCAATTGCCCTACTGGGTATTTACCCCAAAGATATAGATGTAGTGAAAAAAAGGGCCATATGTACCCTAATGTTCATAGCAGCAATGACCACAATCGCCAAACCATGGAAAAAACCTTTTAGTTCTTTTCAGGGTGGTCAGGCAGAGGGCGATCTCCCTACCACCTTGGTTCACAGTTTATGGTGACTAGAGTTGAAAATCTCCTCTGAGTTCGTTGACCATAACCCGTCTCCTCATTCCACCGTTTGGGCACTTTATTGGTTCAGACTCCCCTGTTCTTCCCGAGTCTTCTGGATTTCGGAGACCACAGTGACCCATCTAGAATTCTGCCCTCCCTGTTGCCTGTGCCCTTTTCAGAAAGGGGTGTCTCTCAATATTGAGCATATTTCCAAGGGGCCCGATATTTTTGCTCTGGTGTTATATGACTTTCTGGAATCCAGCTTATGGAAACTCCTTCCACCCTTAGCTAATCTTTGGTTATTTCTGATATTTCCCTCAAAGACTCAAGGTTCTGCACCTCCTACCTTGCAAAAAGTAATCGTTTTTCTGCTTGTTGAGATCCAGATAAGTCTTCTTACATCTCAGGTTGAATTCATGTGTGTCCAGAATGGTTTGAAAGATGAATTCAAGGGACTGGAGGAAATGAGGTCCCCTACTTCTGCTGCCATATTGTCCCCCTCCTCCAGCAGTGATTAACTCTTTTGTAAGTACAGATGGAGTTTAGCACAATACCTCCTTGTAACGTAAGTGCTAATAGCACTTTTTCCCCCATCTTAGTCCCTCCTCCTGATTTCAGAGCTCTTTTCTCCATCCCTGAAAAGAAGAAAGACAGAGGCCTCCTGTTCTCATCCTTCCAGAACCTTGCTTTGCTTGACTTGCCAGCTCCCTTCTCTCCTCACTCTCCACACTTGCTCTTGCCATCAATTCTCTCCTCAGCACTCTTGCTGACTTCATGCAGATGCTGAGCATAATGCTCCCACTGCCGCCATCCCACACCCTCTACACACTCCCATCTCCACATACACCCACTGGGGTCACTGTGTTGCTCTCCTGTGCAATATTTCTGTACTCTGTGGAACAAATGCAAATTCTGAAACCCAAGAGGGAAATTTACCCCAGTGTTCTCCTCTCTCCCAAATGAGAAAGGAAATCGGCCTGTGTGACATTAACTACTCAGCATCCCCAGCCAGGCCAGCAGCTGCATCCACAAATCCAAAACATTGAGATCCTTGTGGCAAAACACATAGAAAGCCAAGTCAGTTAGAATGTAGGAGGAGTCTACATGAGTTCTCTTCAGCCAAATCATGTCTAGTGCTTTTTCCATTGTGGTGCCACACTTAAATTTTCCCTGTGAGAGATTTATGAATTTATAATTGAGGAAAGGAAGATGCATGGACTTGTGCCTGGAGACAGTGTTATGCTTCTTCAGCATGACCTATCACTCTTCAGGTGAGAAAAGAGCTGGAAGGAACCGAATAGGTTTGACCTCGTTCACCACTAAGTTTCACGGCTAAAAGGGAAAGTCATCACCAGGCACCCTTGTACACAATTCCGTTAGTAGATACAAGCATGTGCACTGCTTTATGGGAAAAGTGCAGAAGTCTCTAGAAGCATGACAGTCATGCATCTTAATGTATGAGTAGAGGGTAAGATTCCTTGATGGAGCAACATTTAAGGTAGACATTGAGTTTCATTATTTCTTTTAAGATTTTATTTATTTGTCAGAGACAGAGCACAGGCAGGGGGAGCATCAGGCAGAGTAGGTAGAACAGGCAGAACAGGCTGAGCAGGGAGCCTGTTGTGGGACTAGATCCCAGGACTATGGGATCATGACCTAAGCTTAATTGACTGAACATGACAGCTGACTGAACCACCCAGGAATCCCATTTCATTGTCTTATCATCAAGGTCTGCTAAATCTCTTTCCTTTTCAAGCAGCATATAGTGATGGAAGCAGGAGTCCAACCTATGTTGACCTTGCCCTTGTCCCTGTGTGGAAAGACAACATGTCCTTTATCACAGAGTTTGGAGTGGTAATCCTGCTAGTGTCAATGTTTTAAATGGGTGTATGCATGTGGAAATTGTAAAACCTTGCTGAAATTTCTTTAGCCTTCCTCCCATTGAGAAAGGTGCTTTATATTGGCAATACTCTCTTCATGTTCACTTGTGCTTTGGTTGGGGGATGGGAACATACCTTTCATGGCAAGTTCTCATAGCCACAGGATTAGAATGGGTGAGATTAGGTGTAGAATTAGGAACCAGAGTACACATATAATCCCAAAGTGTTGCTTATCTGAAATATGTTCAGAAAAGCATTGTTTATGTGTTCCACCCAGCCTGATGGTGGACACATATTCTTTTTTTCTTCATTACTCAGAGAATAGCCATTCCTTCACATGCAGGGAGACAAGAGAAGATGTCCAAGGAATTCATACAAATGATCTAACCTAGTGTATAGATTTTGCTGTGTACAGGGAAAAACATGCCACACAGAGGGTAACAAATATGTATCATTTGAAAATTATATGCTGAGACAAAATATGACATTTAAAATTCAAATGTCTAATTATGCTTGTTTTCTTTGCTCTGGGAGAAATTTTTGTTTGCTCTACAAATCTCTGATAGCACAAGAATAGGGGAAATGGATGGAGATGGTGTTTCAAATCAAGAAGGAATCTTCTATTTTCCACATGCTAGCTTTACCCCCTGAATCACACTGAAATTCCCTGTCAACTTTATTTGGTGGGAAGGACATTTTCTCTCATAGAACCTGTTTTCGTCAACAAAATAACAACCCCTGGGCCTGGGATAACTTGTGAAACAAATCTGTCCTCCTAAAGGCCACATATGCCCATGTAGACAGACACTCATCTCCACACCAGCACCCGGACCCATACCATGTAGAGGCACAATCACAGATCCTCACCATGAGGATGTGATGATGCACATTGTACCTTCTTCCATTCCAACTATCACTCTCTAAATTGAGCAGGAGCAGTGTTCTTAAGGTGAGAAGCTCCCCACAATGGGAAATCTGAACTGTTGTTCTATAGCTATGTACATATTCATGTTCTAAGGCTATTCCATCAAATGGGCTAGATAACTTTCAGTAAATTATTCTCAACAATTTTTAAAATTTCCACCCTCCCAATTGTTCACAGGGCTTTATAAAGGTATTTCACAATTTTTCCTGTGTTACTGTAGTGTTGCCATTCTTCTACCTAGCTACTTGCCTTAAATATCTTCCTATATATAGGAAAATGTACATTTCCAAATGCCAGTCTTGTACACATTCTTACAGGGAAAACACACAGAAACACTCCCACACTGCCTTCAATGAATCAGGGAAATGTTGATGCCACTGTAGCAATAGTCATTACTTGTGGAGAGTTACAGAATTACAGGTCAAGGCTTCCTCATGTAGATGTAAGAATCTAAGGGCAAATATTAGCAGTCCAAACCCAGAGGTTTTTTTGTTTTGTTTTGTTTTGTTTAGTTTTAAATTTTTTAAAATTTTTTTTATTTTTTTTAAGTTCTGTGATTTTTTAAAATTTATTTTCAGCATAAGAGTATTCATTGTTTTTGTGCCACACACAGTGTTCCATGCAATCCGTGCCCTCTCCAATACCCACCACTTGGTTCTCACAACCTCCCACCCCTCACCCCTTCAAAACCCTCAGATTGCTTTTCAGAGTCCACAGTCTCTCATGGTTCACCTCCCTTTCCAATTTGCCCCAACTGCCTTCTCCTCTCCATCTCTCCTTATCCTCCATGCTATTTGTTATGCTCCATAAATAAGTGAAACCATATGATAATTGGCTCTCTCTGCTTGACTTATTCCACTCAGCATAATCTCTTCCAGTCCCGTCCATGCTGCTACAAAAGTTGGGTATTCATCCTTTCTGATGGAGGCATAATACTCCATAGTGTATATGGACCACAACTTCCTTATCCATTCGTCCATTGAAGGGCATCATGGTTCTTTCCACAGTTTGGCGACTGTGGCCATTGCTGCTATAAACATTGGGGTACAGATGGCCCTTCTTTCCACTACATCTGTATTTTTGGGGTAAATACCCAGTGATGCAATTGCAGGGTCATAGGGAAGATCTATTTTTAATTTCTTGAGGAGTCTCCACACTATTCTCCAAAGTGGCTGCACCAACTTGCATTCCCACCAACAGTGTAAGAGGGTTCCCCTTTCTTCACATCCCCTCCGACACATGTTGTTTCCTGTCTTGCTAATTTTGACCATTCTAACTGGTGTAAGGTGATATCTCAATGTAGTTTTAATTTGAATCTCCCTGATGGCTAGCGATGATGAACATTTTTTCATGTGTCTGACAGCCATTTGTATGTCTTCATTGGAGAAGTATCTGTTCATATCTTCTGCCCATTTTTTGACATGATTATCTCTTTTGTGTGTGTTGAGTTTGAGGAGTTCTTTATAGATCCTGAATATCAACCTTTTGTCTGTACTTTCGTTTGCAAAATTCTTCTCCCATTCCGTGGGTTGCCTCTTTGTTTTGTTGACTGTTTCCTTTGCTGTGCAGAAGCTTTTGATCTTGATGAAGTCCCAAAAGTTCATTTTCACTTGTTTTCTTTGCCTTTGGAGACATATCTTGAAAGAAGTTGCTGTGGCTGAGGTTACTGCCTATGTTCTCTTCTGGTATTCTATATTCTCCTCTAGGATTCCATGTTCTCCTCTAGGATTCTGATGGATTCCTGTCTCACGTTGAGGTCTTTTATTCATTTTGAGTATATCTTTGTGAACAGTGTAAGAGAATGGTCGAGTTTCATTCTTCTACATATAGCTGCCCAGTTTTCCCAGCACCATTTATTGAAGAGACTGTCTTTTTTCCACTGTATATTTTTTCCTGTTTTGTCGAAGATTAACTGACCATAGAGTTGAGGGCCATATCTGGGCTCTCTATTCTGTTCCACTGGTCTATGTGTCTGTTTTTATGCCAGTACCATGCTGTCTTGGTGATCACAGCTTTGGAGTAAAGCTTGAAATCAGGTAACGTGATGCCGCCACTTCTATTTTTGTTTTTCAACATTTTCTTAGCGATTCAGGGTCTCTTCTGGTTCCATACAAATTTTTGGATTACTTGCTCCAGCTCTTTTAAAAATACCAGTGGAATTCTGATCGGAATGGCATTAAAAGTATAGATTGCTCTAGGCAGTATAGACTTTTTTTTTTAAATTATTTTTTTAATTTTCAGCATAACAGTATTCATTGTTTTTGTACCACACCCAGTGCTCCATGCAGTCTGTGCCCTCTCTAATACCCACCACCTGGCTCCCCAACCTCCCACCCCCCACCTCTTCAAACCCTTCAGATTGTTTTTCAGAGTCCATACTCTCTCATGGTTCACCTCTCTTTCCAATTTCCCCCAACTCCCTTCTCCTAACTCCCCATGTCCTCCATGCTATTTGTTATGCTCCACAAATAAGTGAAACCACATGATAATTGACTCTCTCTGCTTGACTTATTTCACTCAGCATAATCTCTTCCAGTCCCGTCCATGTTGCTGCAAAAGTTGGGTATTCATCCTTTCTGATGGAGGCATAATACTCCATAGTGTATATGGACCACATCTTCCTTATCCATTCGTCTGTTGAAGGGCATCTTGGTTCTTTCCACAGTTTGGGGACCATGGCCACTGCTGCTATAAACATTGGGGTACATATGGCCCTTCTTTTCACTACATCTGTATCTTTGGGGTAAAAACCCAGTAGTGCAATTGCAGGGTCATAGGGAAGCTCTATTTTTAATTTCTTTTCTTTTGTGTGTGTGTGTGTGTGTGTGCACCTCGAGGGCATCAAATTTGTTTTTTTTAAATTTTGATTTCCATTTCTCAGACCTTTCTTTATACATCAACAAGAAACTGGTTTGTTTGCGTTTGGTTTTGGGGTGGTTGGTTTTACAAACCTTCTGGCATTGGTTTGGTCATCAGAGAAAACAAAAACCTAATCATTCTTTCCGACTTCTTAGAGGTGTCATGAGAATTAACTTAATGCAAATATAAGTGATTTATTAAGCATCATTATTTAAAAATCCCTTGCAGATGTTAGCATGTGGCTTGCTGAAATAGTACACTCTCCCAAGGCCTGCAGAACATAAACCACAAAGCCCTAAATCCTGTGGGTCTGTAACCCACACAAGCTCTTAGCATTAATAGAGCAAGATCCTAAGAACCAAAGAGAAGCTTCCAGACACTAATGTGGGTCTGGAATCCCACACTGAGTGAAGTCATCCCTTTTTCTGCCCAGCTTCTCTGTTTCTAAGGGGTCGGTGAGATCCTGCTTACTGGAAATAAGGTGGGAAACAAGGCTTATTGATTTTCACCCTGCTCAAGAATCCCAGTGTGTGGACACCAGCAGCTGTGTGATGTTTCACCAAAGCCCAGCCCCGTGGAACTCTCTATTCGAGTGGAACAGGTCCCTCCTATAGAAGGGACCAGGATTCCTCTAGCTTCCATCAGCAAAATGCATGAAAAACATCATGGTCATTGAAAGGCTTGTTCTCTGTCCTGCTTATTATTATTATTATTATTTTTTTATTTGGAAGTGTCTATTTAATTTTTTTAATAAATTTTATTTTTTTAAACATATAATATATTTATATCCCCAGGGGTACAGGTCTGTGAATCGCCAGGTTTACACATTTCACGGCACTCACCATAGCACATACCCTCCCCAATGTCCATAACCCCAACCCCCCTCTCCCAACCCCCTCCCCCCAGCAACCCTCAGTTTGTTTTGTGAGATTGAGTCACTTATGGTTTGTCTCCCTCCCAATCCCAACTTGTTTCATTTACTCTTCTCCTACCCCATTAACCCCCCCCATGATGCATCTCCTCTCCCTCATATGAGGGAGATCATATGATAATTGACTTTCTCCGATTGACTTACTTCGCTAAGCATGATACCCTCTAGTTCCATCCACATCGTCACAAATGGCAAGATTTCATTTGTTTTGATGGCTGCATAGCATTCCATTGTGTATATATACCACATCTTCTTTATCCATTCATCTGTTGATGGACATCTAGGTTCTTTCCATAGTTTGGCTATTGTAGACATTGCTGCTATAAACATTCGGGTGCACGTGCCCCTTCGGATCACTACGTTTGTATCTTTAGGGTAAATACCCAGCAGTGCAATTGCTGGGTCATAGGGTAGTTCTATTTTCAACATTTTGAGGAATCTCCATGCTGTTTTCCAGAGTGGTTGCACCAGCTTGCATTCCCACCAACAGTGTAGGAGGGTTCCCCTTTCTCTGCATCCTCGCCAGCATTTGTCATTTCCTGACTTGTTAATTTTAGCCATTCTGACTGGTGTGAGGTGATATCTCATTGTGGTTTTGATTTGTATTTCCCTGATGCCTAGTGATATGGAGCACTTTTTCATTGTGTCTGTTGGCCATCTGGATGTCTTCTTTGCGGAAATGTCTATTCATGTCTTCTGCCCATTTCTTGATTGGATTATTTGTTCTTTGGGTGTTGAGTTTGCTAAGTTCTTTATCGATTTTGGACACAAGCCCTTTATCTGATATGTCGTTTGCAAATATCTTCTCCCATTCTGTCAGTTGTCTTTTGGTTTTGTTTACTGTTTCCTTTGCTGTGCAAAAGTTTTTGATCTTGATAAAATCCCAATAGTTCATTTTTGCCCTTGCTTCCCTTGCCTTTGGCGATGTTCCTAGGAAGATGTTGCTGCGGCTGAGGTCGAAGAGGTTGCTTCCTGTGTTCTCCTCAAGGATTTTGATGGATTCCTTTCTCACATTGAGGTCCTTCATCCATTTTGAGTCTATTTTCGTGTGTGGTGTAAGGAAATGATCCAATTTCATTTTTCTGCATGTGGCTGTCCAATTTTCCCAACACCATTTATTGAAGAGGCTTTCTTTTTTCCATTGGACATTCTTTCCTGCTTTGTCGAAGATTAGTTGACCATAGAGTTGAGGGTCTATTTCTGGGCTCTCTATTCTGTTCCATTGATCTATGTGTCTGCTTTTGTGCCAGTACCATGCTGTCTTGATGATGACAGCTTTGGAATAGAGCTTGAAGTCCGGAATTGTGATGCCACCAACTTTGGCTTTCTTTTTCAATATTCCTGTGGCTATTCAAGGTCTTTTCTGGTTCCATATAAATTTTAGGATTGTTTGTTCCATTTCTTTGCAAAAAATGGATGGTACTTTGATAGGAATTGCATTAAATGTGTAGATTGCTTTAGGTAGCATAGACATTTTCACAATATTTATTCTTCCAAGCCAGGAGCATGGAACATTTTTCCATTTCTTTGTGTCTTCCTCAATTTCTTTCATGAGTACTTTATAGTTTTCTGAGTATAGATTCTCAGCCTCTTTGGTAAGGTTTATTCCTAGGTATCTTATAGTTTTGGGTGCAATTGTAAATGGGATGGACTCCTTAATTTCTCTTTCTTCTGTCTTGTTGTTGGTGTAGAGAAATGCAACTGATTTCTGTGCATTGATTTTATATCCTGACACTTCACTGAATTCCTGTACAAGTTCTAGCAGATTTGGAGTGGAGTCTTTTGGGTTTTCCACATATAGTATCATATCATCTGCGAAGAGTGATAGTTTGACTTCTTCTTTGCCAATTTGGATGCCTTTAATTTCCGTTTGTTTTCTGATTGCTGAGGCTAGGACTTCTAGTACTATGTTGAATAGCAGTGGTGATAATGGACATCCCTGCCATGTTCCTGACCTTAGCGGAAAAGCTTTCAGTTTTTCTCCATTGAGAATGATATTTGCGGTGGGTTTTTCATAGATGGCTTTGATAATATTGAGGTATGTACCCTCTATCCCTACAGTTTGAAGAGTTTTGATCAGGAAGGGATGCTGTACTTTGTCAAATGCTTTTTCAGCATCTATTGAGAGTATCACATGGTTCTTGTTCTTTCTTTTATTAATGTGTTGTATCACATTGATTGATTTGCAGATGTTGAACCAACCTTGCAGCCCTGGAATAAAACCCACTTGGTCGTGGTGAATAATCCTTTTAATGTACTGTTGAATCTTATTGGCTAGTATTTTGGTGAGAATTTTTGCATCTGTGTTCATCAAGGATATTGGTCTGTAGTTCTCTTTTTTGATGGGATCCTTGTCCGGTTTTGGGATCAAGGTGATGCTGACCTCATAAAATGAGTTTGAAAGTTTTCCTTCCATTTCTATTCTTTGGAACAGTTTCAGGAGAATAGGAATTAGTTCTTCTTTAAATGTTGGGTAGAATTTCCCCGGGAAGCCGTCTGGCCCTGGGCTTTTGTTTGTTTTGATATTTTTGATGACTGTTTCAATCTCCTTACTGGTTATGGGTCTGTTCAGGCTTTCTATTTCTTCCTGGTTCAGTTGTGGTAGTTTATATGTCTCTAGGAATGCATCTATTTCTTCCAGATTGTCAAATTTGTTGGTGTAGAGTTGCTCATAGTATGTTCTTATAATTGTCTGTATTTCTTTGGTGTTCGTTGTGATCTCTCCTCTTTCATTCATGATTTTATTTATTTGGGTCCTTTCTCTTTTCTTTTTGATAAGTCTGGCCAGGGGCTTATCAATCTTATTAATTCTTTCAAAGAACCAGCTCCTAGTTTCGTTGATTTGTTCTATTGTTTTTTTGGTTTCTATTTCATTGATTTCTGCTCTTATCTTTATGATTTCTCTTCTCCTGCTGGGTTAAGGTTTCTTTCTTTTTCTTTCTCCAGATCCTTTAGGTGTAGGGTTAGGTTGTGTACCTGAGACCTTTCTTGTTTCTTGAGGAAGGCTTGTACCGCTATATATTTTCCTCTCAGGACTGCCTTTGTTGTGTCCCACAGATTTTGAACTATTGTGTTTTCATTATCATTTGTTTCCATGAATTTTTTCAATTCTTCTTTAATTTCCTGGTTGACCCATTCATTCTTTAGAAGGATGCTGTTTAGTCTCCATGTATTTGGGTTCTTTCCAAATTTCCTCTTGTGATTGAGTTCTAGCTTCAGAGCGTTGTGGTCTGAAAATATGCAGGGAATGATCCCAATCTTTTGATACCGGTTGAGACCTGATTTAGGACCGAGGATGTGATCTATTCTGGAGAATGTTCCATGCGCACTATAGAAGAATGTGTATTCTGTTGCTTTGGGATGAAATGTTCTGAATATATCTGTGATATCCATCTGGTCCAGTGTGTCATTTAAGGCCTTTATTTCCTTGTTGATCTTTTGCTTGGACGATCTGTCCATTTCAGTGAGGGGAGTGTTAAAGTCCCCTTGTATTATTGTATTATTGTTGATGTGTTTCTTTGATTTTGTTATTAATTGGTTTATATAGTTGGCTGCTCCCACGTTAGGGGCATAGATATTTACAATTGTTAGATCTTCTTGTTGGACAGATCCTTTGAGTATGATATAGTGTCCTTCCTCATCTCTTATTATAGTCTTTGGCTTAAAATCTTATTGATCTGATATAAGGATTGCCACTCCTGCTTTCTTCTGATGTCCATTAGCACGGTAAATTCTTTTCTACCTCCTCACTTTAAAATGGAGGTGTCTTCGGGTTTAAATGAGTTTCTTGTAGGCAACATATAGATAGGTTTTGTTTTTTTATCCATTCTGATACCCTGTGTCTTTTGATTGGGGCATTTAGGCCATTAACATTCAGGGTAACTATTGAGAGATATGAATTTAGTGCCATTGTATTACCTGTAATGTGACTGTTATTGTATATTGTGTCTGTTCCTTTCTGATCTACTACTTTTAGGGTCTCTCTTTGCTCAGAGGACCCCTTTCAATATTTCTTGTAGAGCTGGTTTGGTGTTTGCAAATTCGTTCAGTTTTTGTTTGTCCTGGAAGCTTTTTATCTCTCCTTCTATTTTCAGTGATAGCCTAGCTGGATATAGTATTCTTGGCTGCATGTTTTTCTCCTTTAATGCTCTGAATATATCATGCCAGCTCTTTCTGGCCTGCCAGGTCTCTGTGGATAAGTCTGCTGCCAATCTAATATTTTTACCATTGTATGTTACAGACTTCTTTTCCTGGGCTGCTTTCAGGATTTTCTCTTTGTCACTAAGACTTGTAAATTTGACTATTAGGTGGCGGTGTGTGGACCTATTCTTATTGATTTTGAGGGGGGTTCTCTGAACCTCCTGGATTTTGATGCTTGTTCCCTTTGCCATATTGGGGAAATTCTCTCTAATAATTCTCTCCAATATACCTTCTCCTCCCCTCTCTCTTTCTTCTTCTTCTGGAATCCCAATTATTCTAATGTTGTTTCGTCTTATGGTGTCACTTATCTCTCGAATTCTCCCCTCGTGCTCCAGTAGCTGTTTGTCCCTCTTTTGCTCAGCTTCTTTATTCTCTGTCATTTGGTCTTCTATATCGCTAATTCTCTCTTCTGCCTCATTTATCCTAGCAGTGAGAGCTTCCATTTTTGATTGCACCTCATTAATAGCTTTTTTGATTTCAAGTTGGTTAGATTTTAGTTCTTTTATTTCTCCAGAAAGGGCTTTTATATCTCCTGAGAGGGCTTCTCTAATATCTTCCATGCCTTTTTCGAGCCCAGCTAGAACCTTGAGAATCGTCATTCTGAACTCTAGATCTGACATATTACCAATGTCTGTATTGATTATGTCCCTAGCCTTTGGTACTGCCTCTTGTTCTTTTTTTTTTTTTTGTGGTGAATTTTTTCGCCATGTCATTTTGTCCAGATAAGAGTATATGAAGGAGCAAGTAAAATACTAAAAGGGTGGCAACAACCTCAGGAAAATATGCTTTAACCTTATCAGAAAAGTTCCCAAATCGTGAGGGGGGGAGAAAGGGGATAAAAAGAGGTTCAGAAAGAAAAAAAAAATTAAACAATTAAAAGAAGAAAATGAATAAAGAAAAAATATAAAAAGAAAAAAATATATATATTAGATAAACTAGTTAAAAAACGTTATAAAAGAAAAGGGTTAAAGTTTAAAAAAATTTAGAAGAAGAGAAAAAAAATTGAAAATGAAAAAAAATGTAATTAACTGCAAGGCTAAAGAATCATGGGGAGAAAGCCATGAGTTCCGCGCTTTGCTTTCTCCTCCTCTGGGATTTTGGTGCTCTCCTTGGTATTGAAACTGCACTCCTTGGTAGGTGAACTTGGTTCTGGCTGGATTTCTTGTTGATCTTCTGGGAGAGGGGCCTGTTGTAGTGATTCTCACGTGTCTTTGCCTCAGGCGGAGTTGCACCGCCCTTACCAGGGGCCGGGCTAAGTAATCCGCTCAGGTTTGCTTTCGGGAGCTGTTGTTCCCTGAGCGCTTTCTGTAGAGTTCTGGAGGACAGGAATGAAGATGGCAGCCTCCCAGTCTCCGGCCCAGAGGAGCCGAGAGCCCGGGGCCCCACTCCTCAGTGTGCCCTCAGAGAACAGCACCCAATCACTCCCGTCACCCTGGCCTCCGACCGCGTTCCGAGCTCACCGAGCCTGTGACCGGTTCAAGGTAACCCGAGTTTAGAGCTCACTCCTCTGCTCTGTCTCTGTAGCCGGCTTCCCCGTTCTAATACCTGTAAGCTCTGCGACACTCAGCCACCCCTGATCCTTCTGTGACCATGCGGGACCCGAGGCCACGCTGACCCCACGTGGGCTTCACCCCGGTTAAGCCTGTGGAGCGATGTCCCTCAGTGGAACAGACTTTTAAAAGTCCTGATTTTGTGCTCCATTGCTCCGCCACTTGCCAGGAGCCGGCCCCTTCCCCCGCGGTATATCTTCCCATCGCTTTGGATTCACTTTTCCGCCAGTCCTACCTTTTAGAAAGTGGTTGATTTTCTGTTTCCAGAATTGCTGTTCTTCTCTTCGATCTCCCGTTGGATTTGTAGGTGTTTGCAATCTTTAGATAAGCTATCTAGCTGATCTCCCGCTACCTGAAGTAGTCTCAGCCTGCTACTTCTCCGCCATCTTGACTCCTGTCCTCTCTATTTTTAATTTTTTGAGGAATCTCCACACTGTTCTCCAAAGTGGCTGTACCAACTTGCATTCCCACCAACAGTGTAAGAGAGGGTTCCCCTTTCTCCACATCCCGCCAAACATGTTGTTTCCTGTCTTGCTAATTTTGGCCATTCTAACTGGTGTAAGGTGCTATCTCAATGTGGTTTTAATTTGAATCTCCCTGATGGCTAGTGATGATGAACATTTTTTCATGTGTCTGATAGCCATTTGTATGTCTTCATTGGAGAGGTGTCTGTTCATATCTTCTGCCCATTTTTTGATATGATTATCTGTTTTGTGCGTGTGGAGTTTGAGGAGTTCTTTATAGATCCTGGATATCAATCTTCTGTCTGTACTGTCATTTGCAAATATCTTCTCCCATTCCGTGGGTTGCCTTTTTGTTTTCTTGACTGTTTCCTTTGCTGTGCAGAAGCTTTTGATTTTGATGAAGTCCCAAAAGTTTATTTTGGCTTTTGTTTCCTTTGCCTTTGGAGACATATCTTGAAAGAAGTTGCTGTGGCTGATATCGAAGAGACTACTGCCTATGTTCTCCTCTAGGATTCTAATGGATTCCTGTCTCACACTGAGGTCTTTTATCCATTTTGAGTATATCTTTGTGTACGGTGTAAGAGAATGGTCGAGTTTCATTCTTCTACATATAGCTGCCCAGTTTTCCCAGCACCATTTATTGAAGAGACTGTCTTTTTTCCACTGTATATTTTTTCCTATTTTGTCGAAGATTAACTGACCTTAGAGTTGAGGGTCCATATCTGGGCTCTATACTCTGTTCCACTGGTCTATGTGTCTGTTTTTATGTTAGTACCATGCTGTCTTGGTGATCACAGCTTTGGAGTAAAGCTTGAAATCAGGTAACGTGATGCCGCCACTTCTATTTTTGTTTTTCAACATTTCCTTAGCAATTCGGGGTCTCTTCTGGTTCCATACAAATTTTTGGATTATTTGCTCCAGCTCTTTGAAGAATACCGGTGGAATTTTGATCGGAATGGCATTAAAAGTATAGATTGCTCTAGGCAGTATGGACATTTTAACAATGTTTATTCTTCTGATCCAAGAGCATGGAATGGTCTTCCATCTTTTTGTGTCTTCTTCAATTTCTTTCATGAGCGCTCTGTAGTTCCTCGAGTACAGATCCTTTACCTCTTTTGTTAGGTTTATTCCCAGGTATCTTATGCTTCTTGGTGTTATAGTAAATGGAATCGATTCTCTAATTTCCCTTTCTGTCTTTTCATTGTTAGTGTATAAGAAAGCCACTGATTTCTGTACATCGACTTTGTATCCTGCCACGTTGCTGAATTGTTGTATGAGTTCTAGTAGTTTGGGGGTGGATTCTTTTGGGTTTTCCATATAAAGCATCATGTCATCGGCAAAGAGAGAGAGTTTGACTTCTTCATTGCCAATTTGGAAACCTTTTATTTCTCTTTGTTGTCTGATTGCTGTTGCTGGGACTTCTAATACTATGTTGAACAAGAGTGGTGAGAGTGGGCATCCTTGTGTTCCTGATCTCAGTGGGAAGGCTGCAAGCTTTTTCCCATTGAGGATGATATTTGCTGTGGGTCTTTCATGGATAGATTTGATGAAGCTCAGGAATGTTCCCTCTATCCCTATATTTTGAAGCGTTTTAATCAGGAACGGATGCTGGATTTTGTCAAATGCTTTATCTGCATCAATTGAGAGGACCATGTGGTCCTTCTCTCTTCCTTTATTGATTTGTTCTATCACATTGATTGATTTGCGAATGTTGAACCATCCTTGTAGCCCAGGAATGAATCCCACCTGGTCATGGTGGATAATCTTTTTTTTTTTTTTTTTTTTTTATTTAAAGAGAGATCACAAGTAGGCAGAGAGGCAGGCAGAGAGAGAGGGAAGCAGACTCCCTGTTCAGCAGAGAGTCTGATGCGGGGCTCGACCCCAGGACCCTGAGATCATGATCTGAGCTGAAGGCAGAGGCTTAACCCACTGAGCCACCCAGGCACCCCGTGGATAATCTTTTTAATGTGCTGTGGGATCCTGTTTGCTAGGATCTTGTTGAGAATCTTAGCATCCGTATTCATCAGGGATATTGATCTGAAATTCTCCTTTTTGGTAGGGTCTTTGCCTGGTTTGGGGATCAAGGTAATGCGGCTCATAGAGAGAGTATGGAAATTTTCCTTCTGCTTCAATTTTTTGAAACAACTTCAGGAGAATAGGAGTTATTTCTTCTTTGAAAGTTTGGTAGAATTCCCCAGGGAATCCATCAGGTCCTGGGCTCTTGTTTTTTGGGAGGTTTTTGATCACTGCTTCAATCTCGTTATTAGATATCAGTCTATTCAGGTTGTCCATTTCTTCCTGGTTCAATTTTGGGAGTTTATAGTTTTCCAGGAATGTATCCATTTCATCTAGGTTGCTTAGCTTATTGGCATATACCTGTTGATAATAACTTGTGATGATTGTTTCTACTTTCCTGGTGTTAGTTGTGATCTCTCCCTTTTCATTCATAATTTTATGAATTTGGGCTTTCTCTCTTTTCTTTCGGATTAGTGTGGCCAATGGTTTATTGATCTTATTGATTCTTTCAAAAAACCAGCTTCTAGTTTCATTGATACATTCTACTGTATCTCTGGTTTCTACCTCATTGATCTCTGCTCTAATATTGATTATTTCCCTTCTTATGTGTGGAGTTGGTTTGATTTGTTGTTGTTTCTCCAGTTCTTTAAGGTGTAGAGACAGCTGGTGTGTTCTGGATTTTTCAGTTTTTGTTGAGGGAGGCTTGGATGGCTATATATTTCCCCCTTAGGACCGCCTTTGCTGTATCCCATAGGTTTTGGACCGAAGTGTCTTCATTCTCATTGGTTTCCAGGAATTGTTTCAGTTCTTCTTTGATCTCCTGGTTGATCCAAGCATTCTTAAGCAAGGTGGTCTTTAGCTTCCAGGTGTTTGAGTTTCTTCTGAACTTTTCCTTGTGATGAGCTCCATTTTCAAAGCATTGTGATCTGAGAATGTGCATGGAATAATTTCCGTCTTTTGGTATCGGTTGAGTCCTGATTTGTGATCCAGTATGTGGTCTATTCTGGAGAAGGTTCCATGTGCACTTGAGAAGAATGAGTGTTCTGTTGTTTTAGGGTGGAATGTTCTGTATATATCTATGAGGTCCATCTGGTCCAATGTGTCATTCAATGCTCTTGTTTCTTTACTGATTTTCTGCGCAATGATCTGTCTATTTCTGAGAGAGGCCTGTTAAGATCTCCTACTATTAATGTATTCATATCAATATGCCTCTTTATCTTGATTAACAGTTTTCTTATGTAATTGGCCGCTCCCATATGGGGGCATAGATATTTACAATTGTTAGGTCTTGGTTGGTAGTCCCTTTAAGAATGATGTGTCCTTCTGTATCTCTGACTACAGTCTTTAGTTTAAAATCTAATTTGTCTGATATGAGAATCGCTACCCCAGCCTTCTTTTGAGGCCCATTGGCATGAAAGATCCTTCTCCATCCCTTCACTTTCAGTCTGGGTGTATCTTTAGGTTCAAAATGGGTCTCTTGTAGACAACACATGGATGGGTCCTGTCGTTTTATGCAATCTGCAATCCTGTGCTGTTTTATGGGCACATTTAGGCCATTCACATTGAGCGTGATTATTGATAGACACGTTTTTATTGACATCATGTTACCTTTGAAGTCTTTCTTTCTGTAGATTGTCTCTAGATTTCTGTTCAATGTTATTCTTAGGATTTTTCCTCTTTTATAGAAACCCCCTTAATATTTCCTGCAGTGTCAGCTTGGTGGTTGCATAGTCGTTTAAGTCTTGCCAGTTGTGGAAACGCTTCATCTCTCCATCCATTTTGAATGTCAGTCTTGCTGGATAAAGTATTCTTGGCTGCATGTTTTTCTCATTTAGTGTCCTGAATATATCTTGCCAGCCCTTTCTGGCTTGCCAGGTCTCTGTGGATATGTCTGACGTTATTCTGATGGGCTGTCCTCTGTAAGTAAGGAACCTCTTTGTCCTAGCGTCTTTCAAGAGATTATATCTACAATGATGATTCCTCAATTTGACTATCAGGTGCCTTGATGTTTTTCTGGAATCTATAATCTTGGGTGGAGACCGTTTGGCCTCTAGTACATGAACTCTGGTTCTATTCGCGAGATTGGGAAATTTTTCATGAAGAACTTGTTCCACTATATCTTCTAGACTTCGTTCTTTCTCCTCCCCTTCAGGGATTCCAATAATTCTGATGTTGGAACTTTTCATGGCATCATTTATTTTCCTGATTCTGTTTTTGTGGCTTCTAAGCTGTTTGTTCCAGGCTTCCTCCTGATCCTTTCTATCTCTTTGTCCTCCAGATCACTAATTCTATCTTCTGTCTCAGTTACCCTAGCTTTGAGAGAATTTAGATTAGATTGGAACTCATTGAAAGCATTGTGAACCTCATCCCTGGTGGCTTTCAGCTCTGCCCTAACATTGTGAACATCATTTCTGGTCACTCTCAGTTCGGCCCTTACCAATTCCGTTTCATCATCCATGGCTTTCTCCAACCTAGGTATTGCCTGGATAATTCTTAGCCTGAGTTCTCTTTCCGATATATTGTCTATGTTGATAGCTGTTAGCTCTGTTGCAGAAGGCCTATCCTCTGTATTTTTCTTCTGTTGGGCATTCCTCCTCCTAGTCATTTTGGTGAGAGATGGCTGAACGGATGTAGCTGGATGTATTGACCGTGGTGCAGTCAATGTGCACCCTGGAATGCTTCTGAGCAATCAGGATTCCCCACCCAATCGAGAGAAAAAAGAAAAAGAAAAAAGAGAGAGAGAGAGAGAGAGAGAGAGGAAAGAAAGGGAAGATGACAGAGATGGTTCAGCCCAAATGGGCCCCAAGGTAAGATTTATGAGGTATACAAACAAAAACAGACAAACAAAAAGACTGATAAAAGTATATAACAAAAGAAAATAATATATATATATGCAAATAAAGGAAGAACCTTGTCGAAAAGAACCCCAAATGTAAGATTTATATACTATCAGGACATACACAAAAACACAGAAACACTGGTGTAAGAAAAAGTTGGGAGAGTGCTTATAAATTCTCAGTGTGGGCGAGGAAGTTTGTTTTGATTCTTCCTGGATGTATCTTGATATCTTTGTTAAGGGACTCAGCTTTCCTAGGCTAAAGGGGAATTAAAAATTGGTTTACCTATAGGGGTAGTATTTATTGGGGAAAGGGGATTACCTTGAAGTTTAACTCTATATGAATATTAGGAAATAAAAATAAAAAAGGAATAAACTAGACTAAACTAACCTAAAATTTTAAAAAATTAAAAAAAAAATAGAAATGCAAAAGAAAAACACAGGTGTATGTATCAAGAAGTTCAGGTTAGAAGGTTATTATGGAATTTGATGTACTGTACATCTCACTGTGATGGTAAATAGGTTAAAAATTATCTATAAAAAAATGACCAGAATAGTGGGAATGAGTTAAAAATAAAAGTTGTCCTATGAAGTAGTGGTGGTTGTTCCTTTGTCGTCTTTTTTTTTTTTTTCCTTTCCTGGTTGGTTTTCTGGGGGAGGGGCCTGCCACGTGGGTTTTCAGTCAAAGATGTTCCCTGAGTTAAGTCCTCCCGCCCCCCTCAAGGGGGTGGGCTTGAGGAAACTGGTTTTTTCAGGCTTTTGTTCTCTGGAGGTTTTTATGTTTGTTCACTTTTTTTTTTCTCTCTCTCTCTCTCTCTCTCTCTCTCTCTCGCCTTGACTGCTTCTGATGGTTTTTGTAGGTTTAGAGGAAAGCAAACTGCACCCTGACCGCCCTCTCAGAGAGAAGCCTCAATCTGGCTGCAGAGCCCAAATAAATTCCCCCTTGGCTGCTGGCAGAACGGGTTCTGAGTCTCGGTCCCTGGGGACGCAGGATCTTCCGCTTGTACCCAAAACCATGGCATCGGCAACTCTCTGGGCAGCTCCAGACTGCCAGAGAAGTTCCAAGCAGTGATCACACACTGAGATTTTCCCGCTGGCCAGGGCTGGGAGTGCCTGTTCTTTCTGGGTCTAAGAGCACTGGGCTTGCACGCACCTCTCTCATGGGAGGGTGAGGGTCGCGCGCCCATCTCTGGCTCTGGTGGAATGGCGAGGGTCTAAAAGTGCTGGGCTGGGCCTTCACGCACCTCTCTCAGGGGAGGGTGAGGGGCACACGCCTCTCAGTCTCTATTAGCAAGGCTGGGCATTCTGCCATCTGGCGAGGCTCCCAGCCCCTCACAGGAGCCAGACCCCATGCGTTCTCGGGTGCGCTGGCAGCTCAGAGACCAAGAGCTCGTTTCTCTGCTGCACTATCTCTGGCTCAGTGCCAGGGGAGGCTGTCCTGGGTCCGGGGACTTAAGCCCCTGTCCCTAGCCACCCTGATTCCCACAATTCCCCTGCCCCCCCAGATCCTTTGCTCTCTTTGAGTGCTTTCAACCAGTCTCCAAGTTAATGCTGGTCCCCAGATGTTGGGCACTCTCGTATTGGTCTCCAATTGGTTGCCTCTGGTGGCTCCCTCCCCCTTTTGTTTATCTTCCGATATCAGTCTGAGGTTCCCACTCCGCTTTACCTGCCCACTGGTGTCTTCTACCCCTGTAGAGATCCAGACATGTATAATTCTAATTCTGGTCTCAGGCTGATTTCGTGGGTGATCAGAGTTCTTTGGTAGGTAATCAGCTCACTTTAGGGTACAGGTTGAAAAGGCGCCTCCTCCTACTTCCCCGCCATCTTGTCTCCCCCAAATCCAGAGGTTTTTTATACGGAATGAAACTGGAAATTCTTATGGCATATTGTGGGTTAATGTGGATACATTCATTGGCTGTTTGAGTGATGCTGGGGACTGTTGATGAGAAGGGACAGTGTCATTGCCCTGGCAGAATGAATATTTTGCAACTGAGGGACAGAGAGTTTGCCCAGTGTTCTCAAAGAGAATCCTGGGTTGGGATCTCCAGGCTGTGCTTATAAATGGAATCTTCTATGAGGACACAGGAGCCTGTCCCCTGCCACTGTGTGGTTTGGAGAGGTGAGGAATACTGAGACTGGGACAGGATTATAGGATACAGAAGGAGCAGATAGGTGCACACTGAGCCAGTGCAGCCAGGCCCGCTCTTGGCCAGACCTTAGTCCAAGCCCCTCAGACCTTTGCCAGAGCAAAAGCAAGTCACTGAGAATCAGATTTAATTCATTAAATCATTCTGAGATCAGGGGCTCATTCATAAAATTTATAAGGTTGAGTTAATATTTGGATTTCTTTTTCTAGTCAGATTCTTCTTCCAGGATACCCAATCTACATTATAGAAACCTTGGGTCAAGACCATTTGAGAAATTGAAGAGAGTCATGGTTCAGGGGTCCAGGGCATTTTCTCAGGGCCCCCAGGTAGGTCTTGGGTGGTCATTGATCCTGTACACTGGATCTAACTATATTCCTTCTCCAGATTCACCACTGTGGCTACTCTGGGCAAGTTTCTTCAACTCCTTCAATTTTAACTTCCCTAATTTTCAATAGTTATGATGAATTTTCCAACAACTTCACTGTGAAACATGGGTGAAGATCCCTGCTTGCTCCTCCCTGCCCCCAACATGATTGTTTGGGATCATAGCAGATGATAATATATATTCTCCATGAGCTGTGACATATCAGTCCCATGTAAAGGCTGAGGAGTAAGCCTCCATCTTCCATTGCTGTGGAGGCATCTGACTCCCCTACCTGGCTTCACCCATTACCAAGTGCCCTGCTCATTCTCTAGTCATTTAATAGCTGAACACTTACAGAACAATGGTGAAGCACCAGTCCTTTCCTTTCCTTATGGCTTTACTGGGGCAAAAAAAATTGTTGCCTCATTTTCACATCCTGAGGGAACTGAGGTACAGAGGTGTCCCCACAGTCTCTGGGGGACGTGGTGCTCGTAGGTGGGATGTAAACCTAGGCAATCACATATGCTCACTGTGATGTGTGGTATTTCTCTAGTGTCTCAGCTAAAGAAATATATTTGCCCATAAAATCTATCTGTTGGGGGGTTTAAGTGCACACACACTGTAGCACCTTCCTAAGTCCAGCTTTGATTCAGGAGTCTATATTGGGCAGCCGAGGAAGAAGGGGAGGACTGAAGCATGCATAAAGTATGACCAAATTCTCTCTTCAGGTCGTCTGCCTGCAAGTTGCCAACAGTTCTCTCCTCTGTTATCCATTTTCCAGAATTTTGCTTGAAAGTCACAGAAGGAAACATGTCAGCCAGGTCAGAAACATCATCTTTTTTTTTTTTTTAAATTTCTTTTCAGCATAAGAGAATTCATTGTTTTTGCACTACACCCAGTGCTCCATGCAATACGTGCCCTCCTTAATACCCACCACCTGGCTCCCCCAATCTCCCACCCCCCGGGGGGAGGAACATCATCTTCTGTCCCCAAAAGGCAGATCAGTCAAGGCTGCTTCTGCCCCCATAATAAGGTACCACCTACTGATGGCCCAGAGGAAGGTTACATGGAAATTTCCTCATTATATTGATCCAGAGCCCTCTCTTTCATTAAGTACCATATGCTTATGAAAAATGCAAGAGCACACTTCTTCTATTATTTCATATGTACAAATTTAAATTTAGTAAGTCAGCTGGTGGTAGTATAAGAGTCAAGATACATTTCTAACTTAAAATTGGGTTTAATCTAAAAGGAAACAACATCTCTAGATAATTCATAAACCTTATCTGATGTTGGATTATGGCAAGATACAGATCTCTCCCTGACTCACTGTTTCCAAACTTTTCAAACTTAATAGACAGCATTCATGACCTTTTAGATGAACATAAAGGTTGAACAGTGGTATAGTAAGTTTCCATGAGCTATCCCTCCAGTTTCCCCTAGGAATAACTTCTTACATGAGTGTGGTATATTTCTTACAATGGGGGCAACCACATCCCTATATTTTTATTTATTCAAAGTGCACAAATTGCACTACAACTCATTCTTTGAGATTTGATAGTCCATGAGTTTTGAAAAATGCATAATGTCATGGATCTTCCATATGGCAACATACAGAATCTTTACAGCTATGTTCATAGCAGCATAAATCACAACTGGAATTTGCAGGCAGAGAAGGACATAAATGGTATGATTCCTCTGACACAGCTTATATATACAACAGGCAAATTCCTAAAGAAAGAAAGGAGAGATAACAAGGGCTAAAGACAGGGGAGAAGATGGAGTTATTTCTTCAAGGGTATTGAGGTATTTTTGAACTGTTGAGAGTTTTGTTTGTAAATCATAGTAATGGATACAAGGACTTCTGAATGAATTTAAAACCCCTGAGTGTATATTTACTGATGATCACATGCATAAATATTATGTATATCACATCCTAATAAAACAAGGGAAAATCCAATAGGTTAGGTGATGAATAGAGAAACTGCATATGTGTGCACAAGGAATCTGAAACAGACCTGTATTATGTGGAGAAGTGGGAATTTACACTGGGTACGATGTGTCATGGGACCCTGTCATGGAAAAAAGGCATGCAGTTCGTGTTTTCCCCTCTTCACATGGAGTATTTCACACTGACTAGATCTAAACTTAACTAAAAATGCAAAGGCTCTGTTTCCCACTCACTTTCCTGCTCCTCTGATTTCCCTTCTTTCTTCCCCCAAGTAGGTGGGCCCAGCAGCAGCTCAGTTCTTGTTGTTTACCAGTCACATCCATGCACTGTTGCTTTGTGTCCACATCAAGCAATTCTCCCTCAGTAATTCCTGAGCAAGACAAGCAATGTTCAAACAGCTCTTCTGTGTCCTCCAGATCCTTAAGAGGGTCCATTGAGAACATTCCTGGTGACAAGGTGGAGGAAGTCTCCCCATCTCTCCCCAAGGTAAGGTCATATTTCCTTTTCTGAGTTAGAAATCTCTCTCTCAATCTCTCTCTCCTTTTTCAGTCTTGCAGGCAGAAGAATCTGACAATGTACAATAGTAATGTTGTATGCAATTTCCTAGTTTAGGGCCATGTGGAGTGAAAGTCTGTAATTCACTGAGAACTGAAACATATGGTAATACAAACAACAGCATCAGGTACAACATGTATAGTAGCAAGCATTTTCATTCAGAGAAACTTTTCTTCCTTGAAAAAGAATGTTGTATTTGCTGATCAGAATGGACTTCTGCCATGCAACGATCAAGACTTTTCTATGGGTGTCCTCTTTAAATTGGGGGAGTCATCAACTCAACCGCTGTATACAATCTGGTTTCCTGAAGTCATCTTGAAAAAAGTGTATTAAGGAGGGCACATATTGGGGCAGCTGGGAGGCTCAGCTTCGGCTGATACCTTTGGCTCAGGTCATGATCTCAGGATTCTGAGATCAAGTCCTGCATGGGGCTCTCTGCTCAGCAGGGAGCCTGCTTCCCCATCTCTTTCTCTCTGCCTCTCTGCCTACTTAGGATCTTCCTCTCTCTCTCTGTAAAATAAATAAAAAAATCTTAGGAAAAAAGGAGGACATGTATTGCATGCAGTAGTGGGTGTTATACATAAAAAATGAATCTTGGAACACTGCATCAAAAACTTACATACTGGGGCGCCTGGGTGGCTCAGTGGGTTAAGCCACTGCCTTCTGCTAAGGTCATGATCTCAGGGTCCTGGGATCGTGTCCCTCATCGGGCTCTCTGGTCAGCAGGGAGCCTGCTTCCCTCTCTCTCTCTGCCTGCCTCTCTGTCTACTTGTGATCTCTCTCTGTCAAATAAATAAATAAAATCGTTAAAAAAAACTTACATACTGTATGGTGACTGACATAACATGACATAACATAACATAACACAACATCAAAAAATAATAATAAAAAGTAAAAAGTGTTTAGAAGGTTGTGATCCTCTTGGTGTTTTTTTCTCTATTCACAGGTGGATACAGGAGGAAATCAAAATTGTAGGTATTCTAGAATCAGTCCTTTTTACACAAATCTAGGGATGAAGAGAGTTGCTTCTTTGTGAGAAACACCCAGATTCCAGGTCCCACTGGGGTAGGGGAAACAGTGAGAGAAACTTTCTCTCCTGTAAAAACTATAACCATGTTCTACAGACTCTAGAAGGAAGTTGTTTATTTAGGTATGGTTTGTGTGTATGAGTGTTGGAGAGTGTCTATGTTGAGTCTCTTTGACGTGATTGTAAACATGACTGCGTGTGTGTGCATGTGTGTGCATATTTCCTCAGGTGCTCTTTCCCACTTAGCACTTTCCCAGTGCAAGTGTAGATTTTCTAATGAGAAAATGAAAATACTCATGCACATGCTTTGCCTACATTAATTCATTCCTCTTTTGCTGCATTTATATCTGGGGGATTCTTCAATATTCCTTTCCCTGACCAAAGATGAAGCAGAGATGAATGGCCCAAGCTCTTGACTTCCTACATGGAATGGTCACAAAGTGAACCAGGCCTGGGTCCCAATGTTGATGCTTTAGGCTGCTGACCTGCACTTATCTCTCAGCCACAAGATCCTTAGAGAGAAAGGGAGTTTTAACATCCGTGTCCATGATTGGAAGTAGCAGAGTCTACAGAGGTCCTACACCCTGTCCAACATTAGAAAGAGGCCTAGTGGCCACATAGAGTAGGGTAGTTATAGGGCCACCTCACAGCTGATGGGGCATTGGTGCGGAATGCACCTAAAAGGCCTGCATGTTCCTGGACAGTCCAAAGATTCTAAGAGGTGAGAGGGTACATGGAATATATTGCAGGTAACATCTGTCAGTGCTGGGGTCATTGCTTGGACATGGCTGAGGCACAGAAAAAGCAGGGAGAGATTTCAGTGTATCTGAGGACGTTTTCATAAGCCTGCAATCACACACCCGAGGGATAGTGAGAAATAGGAATGCAATGGAAAACTTGTTAGCTTGGTGCAAATCTCCTGCACATCTGGGCTAGAGAGTATCAGTGCACACTCTCCCTAATGGACTTCCCACTGGCTCAATGTCCCATGCCTTTATAATTAGTCCTGGCTCAATGGACACACAGGAACACACACACATACACGCACTGCACAGGAAAGGGAGACTGGAAGGAAAATACCACATGATGGAAAATCATGAAATTCTATTCCTGAAACAAAACTACACTATATGTTAACTAACTTGAATTTAAATAAAAAGATGTGGTTCATCGATACAATGCAATATTACTCAGCCATCAGAAAGTATGAATATCTACCATTTTCCTTGACAGGGATAGCATTGTAGGGAATTATGCTAGTGAAAGAAGTCAATCAGAGAAAGGCAATGATCATATGGTTTCACTGATATGTGGAATAAAAAGAATCAAGCAGAGGGAAGGTGAAGGAAAACTGAATTGGAAGAAATCAGAGAGGGAAACAAACTATGAGATACTCTTGACTACAGGAAACAAACTGAGTGTTGCAGAAGGAGGGGGTTGTGATAACTGGGTGATACATATTAAGGAGGTCATGTGATCTGATGAACCCTGAGTGTTATACAATTAAAGAATCATTGAGCATTACATTAAACCATTAAAAACTTCAAATTAAAACCACATTGAGATATCACCTTATACCAGTTAGAAGGGCCAAAATTAGCAAGACAGGGAAACAACATGTGTTGGAGGGGATGTGGAGAAAGGGGAACCCTCTTACACTGTTGGTGGGAATGCAAGTTGGTGCAGCCACTTTGGAGAACAGTGTGGAGATTCCTCAAGAAATTAAAAATAGAACTTCCCTATGACCCTGCAATTGCACTATTGGGTTTTTACCCCAAAGATACAGGTGCAGTGAAAAGAAGGACCATCTGTACCCCAATGTTTATTGCAGCAATGGCCACGGTCGCCAAACTGTGGAAAGAACCAAGATGCCCTTCAGTGGACGAAAGGATAAGGAAGATGTGGTCCATATACACTATGGAGTATCATGCCTCCATCAGAAAGGATGAATACCCAACTTTTGTATCAACATGGACGGGACTGGAAGAGATTATGCTGAGTGAAATAAGTCAAGCAGAGAGAGCCAATTATCATATGGTTTCACTTATTTGTGGAGCATAACAAATAGCATGGAGGACATGGGGAGTTAGGAGAAGGGAGTTGGGGGAAATTGGAAGGGGAGGTGAACCATGAGAGAGTATGGACTCTGAAAAACAATCTGAAGGGTTTGAAGAGGTGGGGGGGTGGGAGGTTGGGGGAACCAGGTGGTGGGTATTAGAGAGGGCACGGATTGCATGGAGCACTGGGGCATGGTACAAAAACAATGAATACTGTTAGGCTGAAAATAAATTTAAAAAATGATTAAAAGAGAGGGCACGGACTGCATGGAGCACTGGGTGTGGTACAAAAACAATGAATACTGTTATGCTGAAAATTTTTAAAAAATGATTTAAAAAATAATTAAAAAATAATAAAAAAACTAATGGTTTATTGAATTTAAATAAAAAACAAAAAAAATGTAGTATATGTAGTATATGTTGGCTACTTGAACTCAAATTTAAAAAAAAATAAATAGAAAGAAAAATAAAATTTCTGCTTTTAAATGGGAGGCTGCCAGTATTTCAGATCCTCTATATATGATTTTCTTTATGATGATTAGTGAAAAAGTACAATAAGTTATTTGCCTAGAATTCATTTCAGTCTTCCAGCAAAGTACAAAATCTTCCAGAAAACATGATCAGTATAGTACCTATGAGCATCCTGGTGGAAGAATTGGTTTTTGAAGAAGATACTAGCAATTTAGCTGAACCTCAAAGATGCAGGATAGGTCTGGGACATTGCCATCACAACATGGCATACATTTTAGGGTTTGCCTTTTTTTAGACTGACTCTTTCACGTTGAGTAGGCTCTCCTTAGCAAGAAAACTGATGTTCCAGGTTCTCATTTCTTTTTGCTCTTCTACTCTGCCTTCCTTTGTCCACAAGGAGGATGGCCCAGCAGCTCAGTCAATTCTTAATCACCACCCATGTGCACACTCCCAAACTGTGTCCACATCCAGCAAAGCTCACTGGCTAAAGCCTGAGCAGGATCAGTGGGGCCATAACAGTTTCTAAGTCTCCTCCTAGCTACTACTGCAGGCCTGTTAGAAGAACTTCCCTGTAGGACGGCAGAGGAAGAAGCCCAACCCTCTCCAAGGTAAACTCTTTGTGCCTAAGAGAGACTGTTATTTTTTCTTCTTCAACAGAACTAAGCTACTAAAATTCTGAATCTGGACATATCAGGTGGTATATCTAATTATGTCAGTGCACAGAGTTTCAAGTGACAGTGTGTTACCTACTTATATCTGATACAATAGGGTATTTTAGGAATGACAACATCAGCTACAAGCTGTATGTTAGTGAGCATTTTCCTCAGCAGATTTGTCTTTGAAAGTGAATTTTTGGCTTCCTGATCAAAATGTACTTGCAAGATCTTGGATGAAATGCTCGACTGTGTTTTGTTCTGGGATCATTGATTCAACACTTAGTTCCTATTTGATTTCCAAAAGACAACAAAACACCTGTATAAACATTGTATAGTGTGAAGCATTCCTCATACTGTTATCTTTTCACTAATTGCAGGTGGATGCAGAAACAAAAAAGCTCTCTTATTCATAAAGTTCCTCTTCTTTAAACCTACCACGAGAGAGGAATAAGGTAAGAAGTAATTGTCTGCTTCAGTCTGCAGGAATCCACCATGATTCTGCATTCTTTTTGGGAATGGGTGTTGAGATTTAATGAAACTGTCCTGTAAGGAGCTATTACCTTGTTCTACATTCCCAGAGACACGAGGTCATTTAGGTGGTGTGGTTTCTAGTATGTGAGGGTTGGGGTTGGCTGTGTGCATCTGTGCGGTGGAACTGTCAATGTGTGTGTGTGTTTGCGTGTGTGTGTGTGTGCTTCTGTTTCCTCAGGAGGTATTTCCCACTTACACAACAGACAAACACCTGCAAAAAAAAAAAAGAAAAAAATTTCCACTGCACATATAAAACATATAAATGTATTGCATGCAATTTCACAATTTCACATTCCTCCCTCAATACAGCCATACCTAGAGTTTTGTTTAAACCTCCATTTCCTCAGACAGTGTGGAGATTCCTGAAGAAATTAAAAATAGAGCTTCCCTATGACCCTGCAATTGCACTACTGGGTTTTTACCACAAAGATACAAATATAGTGAAAAGAAGAGCCATCTGTAACCCAATGTTCATAGCAGAAATGGCCACAGTCGCCAAACTGTGGAAAGAACCAAGGTGCCCTTCAATGGATGAATGGATAAGGAAGATGTGGCCCATATATACTACGGAGTATTATGCCTCCATGAGAAAGGATGAATACACAACTTTTGTAGCAACATGGATGGGACTGAAAGAGACTATGCTGAGTGAAATAAGTCAAGCAGAGAGAGTCAATTATCATATGGCTTCACTTATTTGTGGAGCATAAGAAATAACACATCTCTCCATGGGGAGATGGAGAGGAGAAGGGAGTTGGGGGAAATTGGAGGGGGAGAAGAACCATGAGAGACTATGGACACTGAAAAACTATCTGAGGGTTTTGAAGGGGTGAGAGGTTGGGTGAGCCTGGTGCTGGGTGCTATGGGGGGCACATAATGCATGGGGCACTGGGTGTGGTGCATAAACAATGAATTCTGGAACACTGAAAAGAAATTAAATTAAAAAAATTAATATAAAAATACTGTAACACCATTAGCTTTGTTTTCTCTTGTTCTCCATGTGTTTTTCAGTTTGTCTCTTTTAATTTTCACATTGCATGTAAGTCCTTTGAACTGGAAATAGTTCCGGTCTGAATTACTAAGGTAACCTTGGCTCTAGCATCCTTGGAACAAGGCAGGGTGTGAGAAATCATGAACATAGTCCCCATCCTACCATGTTGACCTGTGACAAATCACCTCTGCTTTTGAGCTTTGGGTTTTTTTCTCCCATCAAATGATGATGGTACTGATTACACTACTTTTATCAATATCAAATGAAATTCTGAGCAATGAAGTTTATTTTTAATTTTTAAAGTTATGTTATTATTTAAAATGTCAGAATAAATAAATCATTATTTTTGGGGAAAAAAAAACCTCCCTTTCCTCAGAAGGAGATGTTGCAGAGATGAAAGGCCCAAGCTCTTGCTTTCTAAATGGAAAAGCAAAAATAGGAACCCAGGCCCACGACCCAGTGCTGTAGCTCTGGGCCACTGATCAGCACTTATCAATCAGCTATGGGACCATCAGTCACAGAGCAAGTCCCACATCCATTACATACCTGGAGATGCTCATCTACAAGGTCACAACACTACCCAACATTTTATGTGGCCTCCGTGGACAAATAACCCAGGAAATCTTATGGACACTTAACAGCCCATTTAAGCCTAGTCATTAATGTGGACCATGGATAGAAAACTCACATGCTTGTGGTGAGTCCAGAGATTGTGAAAGGTGTGGATGTAGGTCCCACATAGGACCGTGGTCAACATCTATCAGAGGTGGGACCAATTCTCATGCAGGACCAAAGCCCATGATAGCAACTCCCCACTTCCTTCACCCACTCAGTGCTTCACAACCAATCCTCTACCCTCTCCTTCTATGACTTTGACTATTTTACAAACCTCATGATCATGCAAACACAAAGTATTTGTGTTTCTGTGATTGGCATATTATGCTTAGAATAAGGCTCTGGGGCTCATTCCTGGTTCTACACATGATAAGTTCACTTCTTTGAAGTTGGAATAATATTCCACTGCACTTAGCTACCACATTTTCTTCATCAATTTTTCAGTTCACCTGTGTATGGACACTGGGGCTCTTTTAATTTCCTGGCTATTGTGTAGAATGCTGCAGTATGTATAATATTGAAGAAGTATCCTTGAGATGCTGGTTTTATTTGCCCTCACACTATGCCCAGAAGTGTGACTGCTGGATCATGTGGTACTTCTATTTGTAGTTCTTTGAGAAACTTGTAAACATTTTTAATTCATTATGTCTGTACCATTTTACATTCCCACTGTGTACAAAGGTTCTGATTACTTATATCCTCTTCAATATTTTCATGGTTATTTTTTTCTTCTTTCTTTCCCCTCCTGTCACCACTCCATTCTCTTCCTTTTTCCTTTCCTCTTTTGCTTCTTGTAAGTGGCATCTGAGCAAGTGAGGTGATATCTCATTGTCCTGTGAATTTGTGGTTGCTGGTCATCAACAATATTGAGCAGCTTTTCATTCATCTGTTGTCCATTTGTACGTCTTCTTTGAAGTAATATCTATTCAAGCCTTCCTTCCATGTTTAAACTGGGTTAGTGGGCAGAGAAAAGATGGTGGGGAAGTAGGAGGAGGCACCATTTCAACCTGTACCCTAAAGTGAGCTGATTACTTACCAAAGAACTCCAATCACCCATGAAATCAGCCTGAGATCAGAATTATACACGTCTGGATCTCTACCGGGGCAGAAGATGCCAGTGGGCAGGTAAAGCGGAGTGGGAACGTTGGACTGATATTGGAAGATAAACAAAAGGGGGAGGGAGCCACCAGAGATGACCCATTGGAGAGTAATACCCCAATACAAGAGTGCCCTGAACTGGGGACAAGCATTAACTTGGAGTCTGTTTGAAGGCACTCAAAAAGAGCAAAGGATCATGGGGGGGAACTTGTGGGAATCATGGTGGTTAGGGACAGGGGCTTAAGTCCCCAGACCCAGGAGAGCCACCCCTGGCACTGAGCCAGAGAGAGTGCGGTGGAGAAACAAGGTTTTTGTCCTGGAGCCGCCAGCGCACCTGAGAGCGTGTGGGGTCTGGCTCCCATGAGGGGCTGGGAGCCTCGCCAGCCAGCAGAAGCACAGCCTTTTTGCAGTCCCCACGTGAGTGCCATGCCATGCTATCAGAGTCTAAGCTGCCCCCTGCGCCCACCCCTGAGAGAGATGCAGGCAGGCACCAGCTGGGAGCTCTCGGACCCAGAAAGACCAGGCACTCCAGGCCCGGGCCAGTGGGAAAATGTCAGTGTGCTATCACTGCTTGGGACCTCTCTGGCAGTCTGGAGCTGCCCAGACAGCCACCGCTGTCATGGTTTTGGGTACAAGCAGGAGTTCCTGTGTCCCTAGGGACCAAGACTCAGACATGCTCTGTCAGCGGCCAAGGGGGAACTTATGTGCTCTGGAGCACTCACAGGGGAACAGACTGAGGCTTCTCTCTGAGAGGGAGGTCTGGGTGCAGTTTGCTTTCCTCCAAACCTCCAAAAACCATCAAAAGCTGTCAAGGTGAGAGGGGAAAAAAAGAACAAACAAACATAAAAACCTCCAGAAAACAAAAGCCTGAAAAACCGGTTTGCTTAGAGCCCACCCCCTTGGCGGGGGGGAGGAGTTAACTCAGGGAACATTGCCTAAAAACCCACGTGGCAGGCCCCTGCTACAGAAAGCCAACCGTGGGGGGTGGGGAGGAAAAAAAAGACTACAAGAGATCAACCACCACTACTTCATAGATGCAACTTTTATTTTTAATTCGTTCCCACTATTCTGGTTCATTTTTTTTGGATAGATAATTTTTAACCTATTTACTATCACAGTGAGATGTCCAGTACATCAAATTCCATAATAACCTTTTAACCTAAACTTTTTGATAAATATACCCGTGTTTGTTTTTGCTTTCCTATTTTTAATTTTTTTAAATTTTAGTTTAGTTTAGTTTATTCTTTTTTTTCTTTTTATTTTTTAACATTCATATAGAGTTAAACCTCAAGGTAATCCCCTTTACCCAATCAATGCTACCCCTATAGGTAAACCAATTTTTAATCCCCCTTTATCTTAGGAAAGTTGAGTCCTTTAACAAAGGTATCAAGATACATCCAAGAAAAATCAAAATAACCTTCCTCGCCCACATTGAAAACTTATAACCACTCTCCCATTTTTTCTTCCTTCATTGTTTTTGTGTATTTGAGTTTGTCCTGATAGTATATGAACTTTATACCTGGGGTTCTTCTAGACGAGGTTCTTTTTTTGTTTCTTTTTTTCCTTATATATATATATATATATTTTCTCTCTTGTAATCTACTTTTATCAGTCTTTTTGTTTGTCTGCTTTTGTTTGTATACGTCATAAATCTTACCTTGGGACCCATTTGGGCTGAGCCTTCTCTTTTATCTTTCCTTTTTTCCTGTCTGTCTGTCTGTCTGTCTGTCTCTCTCACTTTTCTTTTTCTTTCCTTTTTTTTTCTCTTTCTTTTTTCTTTCATTTGGGTGGGGACTCCTGATTGCTCAGAAGCATTCCAGGGTGCACATTGACTGCACCACGGTTGATACATCCAGCTACATCCATTCACCCATCTCTCACCAAAATGACTAGGAGGAGGACTGCCCAAAAGAAGAAAAATTCAGAGGATGGGCCTTCTGCAACAGAGCTAAAGGTTATCAACATAGACAATATGTTGGAAAGGGAATTCAGGCTAACAATTATCCAGGCAATAGATAGGTTGGAGAAAGCCATGGATAACCAAATGGAATTGATTAGGGCACAACTGAAAGCCACCAGGGATGATGTTCACAATGTTAGGGCAGAACTGAAAGCTACCATGGATGAGGTTCACAGTGCCCTCAATGAGATCCAATCTAATCTAAATTCTCTCAAAGCTAGGGTAACTGAGACAGAAGATAGAATTAGTGATCTGGAGGTCAAAGAGATAGAAAGAATCAGGAGGAAGCCTGGAACAAACAGCATAGAAGCCACAAAAACAGAATCAGGGAAATAAATGATGCCATGAAACGTTCCAACGTCAGAATTATTGGAATCCCTGAAGGCGAGGAGAAAGAAAGAAGTCTAGAAGATATAGTGGAACAAGTTCTTCATGAAAATTTTCCCAATCTCTCGAATGGAACCAGCATTCATGTACTAGAGGCAGAACAGACTCCCCCCAGGATTATAGATTAAAAAAAAAAAATCAAGGCACCTGATAGTAAAATTGAGAAATCATCATTGTAGATACAAGCTCTTGAAAGCCGCTAGGACAAAGAGGCTCCTTACTTACAGAGGAAAGCCCATCAGAATAACGTCAGACCTGTCCACAGAGACCTGGCAAGCCAGAAAGTGCTGGCAAGATATATTCAGGACACTAAATGAGAAGAACATGCAGCCAAAAATACTTCATCCAGCAAGACTGACATTAGAAATAGATGGAGAGATAAAGAGTTTCCAAGACCGGCAAGGCTTAAAAGAGTATGCGACCACCAAGCTGACACTGCAGGAAATATTAAGGGGGCTTCTATAAAAGAGGGAAAATCTTAAGAATAGCATAGAACAGAAATATAGTGATAATCTACAGAAAGAAAGACGTCAAAGGTAACATGATGTCAATAAAGATGTACCTATCAATAATCACTCTCAATGTGAATGGCCTAATTGCACCCATAAAATGACACAGGTTTGCATATTCGATAAAACGACAGGACCCATCCATATGTTGTCTACAAGAGACCCCATTTTGAACCTAGGATACACCCAGACTGAAAGCGAAGGGATGGAAAAGCATCTTTCTTGCCAATGGGCCTCAAAAGAAAGCCAGGGTAGTGATTCTCATATCAGATAAATTAGATTTTAAACTAAAGGCTATAGTCAGAGATACAGAAGGACACTACATCATTCTTAAAGGGACTATCCACCAAGATGACCTAACAATTGTAAATATCTATGCCCCCAATATGGGAACAGCCAATTACATAAGAAAACTATCAATCAAGATAAAGAGTCATATTGATATGAATACATTAATCATAGGAGATCTTAACACGCCTCTCTCAGAAATAGATCATCGAAGCAGAAAATCAATAAAAAAACAAGAGCAGTGAATGACACATTGGACCAAATGGACCTCATAGATATATACAGAACATTCCACCCTAAAACAACAGAATACTCATTCTTCTCAACTGCACATGGAACCTTCTCTAGAACAGACCACATACTGGGTCACAAATCAGGACTCAGCCGATACCAAAAGACTGAGATTATTCCCTGCATATTCTCAGATCACAATGCTTTGAACTGGAAGCTCAATCACAAGAAAAAGTTCCGAAGGAACTCAAACACCTGGAAGCTAAAGACCACCTTGCTTAAGAATGCTTGGATCAACCAGGAGATCAAAGAAGAACTGAAACAATTCCTGGAAACCAATGAGAATGAAGACACTTCGGTCCAAAACCTATGGGATACAGCAAAGGCGGTCCTAAGGGGGAAATACATAGTCATCCAAGCCTCCCTCAAAAATTGAAAAATCCAGAATACACCAGCTGTCTCTACACCATAAAGAACTGGAGAATCAACAACAAATCAAACCAACTCCACACAGAAGAAGGGAAATAATCAAGATTAGAGCAGAGATCAATGAGGTAGAAACCAGAGATACAGTAGAATGTATCAGTGAAACTAGAAGCTGGTTTTTTGAAAGAATCAATAAGACCGATAAAACATTGGCCACACTAATCCAAAAGAAAAGAGAGAAAGCCCAAATTCATAAAATTATGAATGAAAAGGGAGAGATCACAACTAACACCAGGAAAGTAGAAACAATCATCAGAAGTTATTATCAACAGGTATATGCCAATTAGCTAAGCAACCTAGATGAAATGGATGCATTCCTGGAAAACTATAAACTCCAAAAACTGAACCAGGAAGAAATTGACAAGCTGAATAGACCGATATCTAGTAATGAGATTGAAGCAGTGATCAAAAACCTCCCAAAAAACAAGAGCCCAGGACCTGATGGATTCCCTGGGGAATTCTACCAAACTTTCAAAGAAGAAATAACACCTATTCTCCTGAAGCTGTTTCAAAAAATTGAAGCAGAAAGAAAACTTCCAGACTCTTTCTATGAAGCCAGCATTACCCTGATCCCCAAACCAGGCAAAGACTGCACCAAAAAGGAGAATTTCAGACCAATATCCCTGATGAATATGGATGCTAAGATTCTCAACAAGATCCTAGCAAACAGGATCCAACAGCACATTAAGCAAATTATCCACCATGACCAGGTGGGATTCATCCCTGGGTAGCAAGGATGGTTCAACATTCGCAAATCAATCAATGTGATAGAACAAATCAATAAAAGAAGAGGGAAGAACCACATGGTCCTCTCAATTGATGCAGAAAAAGCATTTGACAAAATCCAGCATCCGTTCCTGATTAAAACGCTTCAAAGTATAGGGATAGAGGGAACATTCCTGAACTTCATCAATTCTATCTATGAAAGACCCACAGCAAATATCATCCTCAATGGGAAAAAGCTTGCAGCCTTCCCGTTGAGATCAGGAACACGACAAGGATGCCCACTCTCACCACTCTTGTTCAACATAGTATTAGAAGTCCTGGCAACAGCAATCAGACAACAAAGAGAAATAAAGGGTTTCCAAATTGGCAATGAAGAAGTCAAACTCTCTTTCTTGGCAGATGACATGATTCTTTATATGGAAAGAAAAAAGACTCCACCCCTCAAACTACTAGAACTCACACAGCAATACAGTAACGTGGCAGGATACAAAGTCAATGTACAGAAATCAGTGGCTTTCTTATATACTAACAATGAAAAGACAGAAAGGGAAATTCGAGATTAGATTCCATTTACTATAGCACCAAGAAGCATAAGATACCTGGGAATAAACCTAACAAAAGAGGTAAAGGATCTGTACTCGAGGAACTACAGAACACTCATGAAAGAAACTGAAGAAGACACAAAAAGATGGAAGACCATTCCATGCTCTTGGATCGGAAGAATAAACATTGTTAAAATGTCTATACTGCCTAGAGCAATCTATACTTTTAAGCCATTCTGATCAAAATTCCACCGGTATTTTTCAAAGAGCTGGAGCAAATAATCCTGAAATTTGTATGGAATCAGAAGAGACCCCGAATCGCTATGGAAATGTTGAAAAACAAAAATAAAACTGGGGGCATCACATTACCTGATTTCAAGCTTTACTCCAAAGCTGTGATCACCAAGACAGCATGGTACTGGCATAAAAACAGACACATAGACCATGGAACAGAGTAGAGAGCCCAGATATGGACCCTCAAATCTATGCTCAAATAATCTTTGACAAAGCGGGAAAAAATATGCAGTGAAAAAAAGACATCCAGTAAATGGTGCTGGGAAAACTGGACAGCTATATGTAGAAGAATGAAACTCAACCATTCTCTTACACTGTACACAAAGATAAACTTGAAATGAATAAAAGACCTCAAAGTGGGACAGGAATCCATCAGAATCCATAGGAGAGCATAGGCAGTAACCTCTTCGACATCAGCCACAGCAACTTCTTTCAAGATATGTCTCCAAAGGCAAAGGAAACAAAAGTGAAAATTAACTTTTGTGACTTCATCAGGATCAAAAGTTTCTGCACAGCAAAGGAAAGAGTCAACAAAACAAAGAGGCAACTGACGGAATGGAAGGAGATATTTACAATTGACACAACAGATAAAGGGCTGATATCCAAGATCTATAAGAACTTCTCAACCTGAACACCTTGAGAACAAATGACGAAATTAAAAAAAAAAAAGGATAGAAGATATCAGCAGACATTTCCTCAATAAAGACATACTAATGGGTAGCAGACACATGAAAAAATTTTGATCATCATTAGTCATCACGGAGAATCAAATCCAAACCACATTGAGATACCACCTTACAGCAGTTAGAATGGCAAAGATCAACAAGGCAGGAAACAACAAATGTTGGAGAGGATGTGGAGAAAAGGGTACCCTCTTACACTGTTAGTGGGAATGTAAGTGGTCCAGCCATTTTGGAAAACAGTGTGGAGACTCCTTAAGAAATCAAAAGAGAGCTACTCTATGACCCTGCACTACTGGGTATTTACTCCAAAGATACAGATGTAGTGGAAAGAAGGACCATCTGTACCCCAATGTTCATAGCAACAATGTCCACAATCACCAAACTGTGGAAAGAGCCAAGATGCCCTTCAACAGATGAATGGATAAAGAAGATATGGCTCATATATACAATGGGATGTTACACCTCCATCGGAAAGGATGAATACCCAATTTTGCATCAACATGGACAGGACTGGAGGAGGGTATGCTAAATGAAATACGTCAAGAGGAGAAAGACAATTATCATATGGTTTCACTTATTTGTGGAATATAAAGAACAGCATGGGAGCCTTTAGGAAAAGGAAGGGGAAAATGAAAGGGGAGACATAGCAGTGATGAACCATGAGAGACTATGGACTCCAGGAAACAAACTGAGGTCTTTGGAGAGGGGAGAGGATGGGTGAAACTGGTGATGGGTATTAAGGAGGGCATGAATTGCACGGAGCACCAGATTTTATACACAAACAATGAATCCTGGAACACTACATCAAAGACTAATTAGGTGGAGAATAAGGAATGATCAGAGAACATTAGGAGAAGGAAAGGAAAAGTGAATTGGGGGAAATCAGATGGGGAGGTGAACCATGAGAGACTGTGAACTTGGGAAAACAAAATGAGGGTTTTGGAGGGGAGGGGGAAGGGGGTTGGGTGAACCTGGTGGTGAGTATTATGGAGGACGTGTATTATATGGAGCACTGGGTGTGGTGCATGAACAATGAATCTTGGAGCACTGAAAAAATAAAATTAAGAAAAAAAACTAATGAGGGACTGTATGGTGACTAACATAACAGAATAAAAATATAGAAAATAAAATAGTCAGGAACTGTGGGACAATGACAAAAGACATAACTTCTGTGTACAGGAAGTGCTGGAAGGAGAAGAAAACACAAGGCAAAGAATTAGGAGAAGTTGGAGTGCCTGGGTGGCTCGGTGGGTTAAGCCTCTGTCTTTGGCTCAGGTCATGATCCTGGAGTCCTGGGATAGAACCTCACATTGGGCTCTCTGTTCGGGGGGGGGGGGGCTGCTGCCCCCCCTCCCGCCTGCCTCTCTGCCTACTTGTGATCTCTGTCTGTCAAGTAAATAAGTAAAATCTTAAGAAAAAAAGAATTAGCAGAAATACTTGAAATACTAATGACAGAAAACTTGTCTTTCATGTACCTGAACTACACATCCAAATCCCAGAAAATCCCAGCAATATACCTACCAAGGGACCAACAATTTTGCATATGATATAAGCCTGGGAAACATTAAAACAAGAAGAAAACCATGAAGGAATGCCAGAGATGAGAGAAACTTCCCTGTTGTTAAACCAGTATAAGAATTACATTACTCTCTCTTCAGCCAGACAAAAAGAGAAGCAAAAACAGAGTGGAATGACATATTTCAAGTGTTGAAAGAAAAAAAACACTGTCAGTCTGAAATTCAGTATTTATCAAATTTACCCTTCAAAACTACCCAATATCAAGGATTTGGGGACATTGTGCCCTTTATAATCCTTGCTGGGATTTGAAGTGCTCTATTTTCTGTTAGCCACTGGGGAAATCTGATGAAAATGACCTTTAAATAAGTAATTATAAATTAGGAGGAAAAGTGAAGGCTAAATAAAGACTTTTAAAAAAATAAGTAAACTGCCTATGTTCTCCTCTAGGATTCTGATGGATTCCTGTCTCACGTTGAGGTCTTTTATCCATTCGATATCAGCCACAGAAACTTCTTTCAAGATATGTCTCCAAAGGCAAAGGAAACAAAAGCCAAAATAAACTTTTGGGACTTCACCAAAATCAAAAGCTTCTGCACAGCAAAGGAAACAGTCAACAAAACAAAGAGGCAACCCACGGAATGGGAGAAGATATTTGCAAATGACAGTACAGACAAAAGGTTGATATCCAGTATCTATAAAGAACTCCTCAAACTCAACACACACAAAACAGATAATCATATAAAAAATGGGCAGAAGATATGAACAGATACTTCTCCAATGAAGACATACAAATGGCTATCAGACACATGAAAAAATGTTCATCATCACTAGCCATCAGGGAGATTCAAATTCAAACCACATTGAGATATCACCTTACACCAGTTAGAATGGCCAAAATTAGCAAGACAGGAAACAACATGTGTTGGAGGGTATGTGGAGAAAGGGGAACCCTCTCTTACACTGTTGGTGGGAATGCAAGTTGTTGTAGCCACTTTGGAGAACAGTGTGGAGATTCCTCAAGAAATTAAAAATAGAACTTCCCTATGACCCTGCCATTGCACTACTGGGTATTTACCCCAAAGATACAGATGTACTGAAAAGAAGGGCCATGTGTACCCCGATGTTTATAGCAGCAATGGCCATGGTCGCCATACTGTGGAAAGAACCAAGATGCCCTTCAACAGACGAATGGATAAGGAAGATGTGGTCCATATACACTATGCAGTATTATGCCTCCATCAGAAAGGATGAATACCCAACTTTTGTATCAACATGGACGGGACTGGAAGAGATTATGCTGAGTGAAATAAGTCAAGCAGAGAGAGCCAATTATCATATGGTTTCACTTATTTGTGGAGCATAACAAATAGCATGGAGGACATGGGGAGTTAGGAGAAGGGAGTTGGGGGAAATTGGAAGGGGAGGTGAACAATGAGAGACTATGGACTCTGAAAAACAATCTGAAGGGTTTGAAGAGGTGGGGGGTGGGAGGTTGGGGGATCCAGGTGGTGGGTATTAGAGAGGGCACGGATTGCATGGAGCACTGGGTGTGGTACAAAAACATGAATACTGTTATGCTGAAAATAAAAATAAATAAATAAATAAATAATAAATAAATAAGTAAATAAAAATAAGTAAACACTCCCTTTGTCTCCAGTGGACCTTTCTTGAAGGATACATTAGAAGAGTTAATTGCCAAAGAAAACAATATAGAGCAAACTTAGGTTCAATCTAAAAACAGTGTTAAAGAAGGAATGAAGGACGGATATCTTAAATAGATTTTAGGGTTTTCATTTTCTTATTTTAACTGACAAACCGGACTTATTTTGTCCAAAATATATTTGCAAAATTCCACTTATGATAACTGTCATGGAGAAGTGAAATGTGTGAGAAAAACTGCATAATGAATGGAAGACAGGAATTGAGGATTCTTTGTTTTAAGGTGCCTACATGAAACGTGTTCAAGGCAGTGTTACTTGAGAATGAATTCAGATTAATTTTAAATTTACATTGCACACTTAAAGGAAGCCAAATAAACAATGTAATCAAGAAATGTAATTGGGGGCGCCTGGGTGGCTCAGTGGGTTAAAGCCTCTACCTTCAGCTCAGGTCATGGTCCCAGGGTCCTGGGATCAAGGCCCGCATCAGGCTCTCTGCTCAGCAGGGAGCCTGCTTCCTCCTCTCTCTCTGACTACCTCTCTGACTACTTGTGATCGCTCTCTCTGTCAAATAAATAAATAAAATCTTAAAAAAAAGAAGTGTAATTGGCATCTCACAAAAGGAGAAAACGTGGAATCCTATAGTTTGCTCAATTAAAAGCAGAGAAGGCAGAACATAACTTAAGAGTGAAAGATAAGAAAGGAAAGAACAAGGACAGTGGGTACACACAGTTCCATTATGGTAGACATGTATTCAACTACATCAGTAACCACTTTAAAGATAAACAGTCTCACTTTTCCAAAGAAGATATCCAGATAGCTAACAGACACATGAAAAGATCCTGAACATCACTCATCATCAGGAAAAGACAAATCAAGTACACAATCACATACCACCTCACACATGTCAGAATGAATAAACATAACACAAGAAACAACTGGTGTTGGCAAGGATGCAGAGAAAGTGAACCCTCTTGCACTGCTGGGAATGCAAAGTGGTATAACCACTCTGGAGAACAGTGTGGAGATTCCTCAAAAGATAAAAATAGTACTACCCTATAATCCAACAAAAGATAAAAATAATACTACCCTACAATCCAAAAATTGCACTACTGGGTGTTTACTGAAAGGATACAAAAATACAGATTCAAAGGTGTACATACACCCAGTATTTACAGCAGCATTACTAATGCTAGCTAAATTGTGGAGAGAGCCCAAATGTCCATCGACTGGTAGATGGCTAAAGGAGATGTGGCATATATTTACAATGGAATAATACTCAATAATATCAAAAGTATGAAATCTTGTCATTTGTAATGACATGGGTAGAACTCGAGCGTATAATGTGAAGCAAAATAAATCAGTCCTAGAAATACAAATACCATCCGATTTTACTCATATGTGGAATTTAAGAAACAAAACATATGACCATGTTGGTGGGGAAGAGAGAGGGAAACAGACCATAAGATACTCTTAACAATAGAGAACAAGGGGCTCCTGGGTTCATTCAGTTAAGGGCTGGCCTCAGGGTACTGGGATGGGATCTTGCATCTGGTTTTTTGCTCAGTGGGGAGTGTGCTTCTCCCTCTCGCTTTGCCTCTCCTTCCCTCCACTTGTTATTCTCTCTCTCCCTCTCTCTCTCTCTCTCCCTCTCTCTGTCTCAAATAAATAAAATCTTTTAAAAAGAGAGAGAGAGAGAGAGGAAAAACTGAGGATTGATAGAGGGAGGTGGGTGAGACTGGGAGGATGGATGAAGGGTATTAAGGAGGGTAATTTATATAATGAGTACAGGGCATTGTGTGCAAGTGATGAATCACTGAATTCTTTTTTTTTAAATTTATTTTCAGTGTAACAGTATTCATTGTTTTTGCACCACACCCAGTGCTCCATGCAATCCGTGCCCTCTCCAATACCCATCACCTTGTTCCCCCAACCTCCCACCCCCCGCTGCTTCAAAACCCTCAGATTGTTTTTCAGAGTCCATAGACTCTCATGGTTCACCCCCCCTTCAAATTTCCCCCAACTCCCTTCTCCTCTCTAACTCCCCTTGTCCTCCATGCTATTTGTTATGCTCCACAAATAAGTGAAACCATATGATAATTGGCTCTCTCTGCTTGATTTATTTCACTCAGCATAATCTCTTCCAGTCTCGTCCATGTTGCCACAAAAATTGGGTGTTCATCCTTTCTGATGGAGGCATAATACTGCATAGTATATATGGACCACATCTTCCTTATCCATTCGCCCATTGAAGGGCATCTTGGTTCTTTCCACAGTTTGGTGACTGTGGCCATTGCTGCTATAAACATTGGGGTACAGATGGCCCTTCTTTTCACTACATCTGTATCTTTGGGGTAAATACCCAGTAG